>NW_027203208.1:0-96875 GCF_024711535.1 Dipodomys merriami | reverse complement strand
CTAACCCTCACCCTCACCCCAACCCTCAGCCTAACCCTAACCATAACCCTAACCCTCACACTCACACTCACTCTAACCATAACCCTAATCCTAATCCTAACCCTAATCATACACTCAGCCTCAGCCTAACCCTCACCCTAACCCTAACCCTAAACCTAACACTAACCCTAAACCTAACCCTAACCCTAACCCTAAACTTCACCCTAACGCTAACCCTTAACATCACCCTCACCCTAGCCCTTACCCTAACCCGAAACCTAACCATAACCCTCCTCCTAACCCTTCCCCTAAACCTAACCCTCACCCTCAACCTCACCCTCAGACTAACCCTAAGCCTAAACCTAAACCTAACCCTAATACACACAATCACCCTCACCCTAAACCTAATCCTATCCCTAATCCTAACCCTAACCCTAACCCACCCATTAACTCTCATCCGAACCCCAAACCTAACACTAACCCTAACTCTCAACCTCACCATCACCCTAACCTTAACTCTAACCCTAAACCTCACCCTCATCCTAACCCTAACACTAACCCTAACCCAAACCCTAAACCTCACCCTAACCCTAACCCTAACCCTCACCCTCACTCTCACCGTAAACTTAACCCTAAACCTAACCCTAACAATAACCCTAATCCTAAACCTCACCCTAACCATAGCCCTCACCCTAACCCATACCCTCACCCTAACACTTACCCTCACCCTAACCCATACCCTCACCCTAACACTTACCCTCACCCTAACCCATACCCTCACCCTAACACTTACCCTCACCCTAACCCATACCCTCACCCTAACACTTACCCTCACCCTAACCCTAACCCCAACCCTCACTCTCACCCTAGCCCTCACCGTAACACTAAATCTAAACTTAAACCTCACCCTAACCCTAACCCTAAACTTAACCCTGAACCCCACCCTAACCCTAACCCTAACCCTCACCTGCACCCTCAATTTCACTGGAACTCTAACCTTAACACTAACCCTAACCCGAACCATCACCCTAACCCTAAACTGAACCCACACCCTCAACCTCAGCCTAACTCTAAGCCTAACCCTAAAGCTCAACCTAAACCTCACCCTAACCCTAAACTTCACCCTCACCCTCAACCTAACGGTAACTCTAAACCTAACCCTAACAATAACACTAACCCTAACCCTAAATCTAACCCTCAACCTCAGCCTCACCCTCACCGCAAACTTAACCCTAACCATAACACTAACAATAACCCTAACCCTAACACTAATCCTAACCCCCGCCCTCACCCTCAGCCTAACCCTAAGCCTAACTCTAACCCTAACCCTCACCCTAAATCTAAGCCTAACCATAACCCTAAACTTAACACAAACCCTAACCCTAAACCTAGCCCTAAATCTAACCCTAAACCTAAACATAATCCTCAGCCTCACCCTCACCCTAATCCAAACCCTAACCCGAACCGCACCCTAAATCTAAGTCTAACCCTAACCCTAAACCTAAACTTATCCCTAACCCTAAACCACATCCTAACCCTAAACTTCACCTGAACCCTACCTCTCACCCTAACACTAACCCTAAACCTCACCCTAACCCTAACCCTCACCCTCACCCTCACCCTCAAACTCACCCGCACCCTCACACTCACAGTAACTCTAACCCTAACCCTAACACTAAACGTCACCCTAACCCTAACCCTAAACATCACACTCACCCTAGCCCTCACCCTAACCCTAACCCTAACCCTCATCATAACCCTAACCCTAACCCTCAATCTAACCCTAATCCTCATACTCACCCTCAACTTCAGCCTAACCCTAAGCCTAACGCTAAGCCTAACCCTAAACCTAACCCTAACCCTCACACTCACCCGCTCCCTCACCCACACAGTAACTCTAAACCTAACCCTAACCCTAACCCTAAACCTAACTCTCACCCTCACCCTCACCCTAACAATTACCCTATAACTAACCCTCACCCTACCCCTCCACCTAACCTTATATCTAACCCTAAACCTCACACTCACCCTAACCCTAACCCTAACCCTAAACCCCACCCTAAACCTTACCTTATCCCTAACCCTAAACCCCACCCTAACCGTAAAACTAACCCTCACTCTCACCCTCACCCTCACCATAACTCTAACACTAACCCTAACAATAACACTAACCCTAACCCTAACCATCACCCTAAACCTAATCCTCACACCCACGCAGATGCTCAGCCTAAGCCTAAGTCTTAGCCTACCCCTCAAACTAACCCTCACACTCACGCTCACCCTAACCCTAACCCTAACCCTAACCTCACCCTAACCCTCCCTCAAACCCTAACTCTAACCCTAAACCTAACCCTCACCGTAACCCTAACCCTAACCGTAATCCTAAACCTCACCCTAACACTAACCTTCACTCTCACTCTCAACCTCACTGTAAATCTAACCCAAACCCTAAAAATAACAGTAACCCTAACCCTAACCCTAACCCTAACCAAAACCCTCACCCTCAGCCTCACGCTCACTGAAAACTTAACTCTAACCATAACACTAACAATGACCCTAACCCTAACACTAACCCTAATCCTCACCCCTAACCTAACCCTAACCATAACTTAACCCTAAACCTAAACGTAACCCTAACCCTCACCGAAACCCTAAACCTAACCTTAACCCTAACACAAACCATAACCCTAAACCAAAACATAAACCTAACCCTAATCCTCAGTCTCACCCTCACCCTAACCAAAACCCTAACCCTAACCGCACCCTAAATCTAAGTCTAACCCTAACCCTAAACCTAAACCCTAAGCCTAACCCAACCCTAACCCTCACACTCACCCTCACCCTAACCCAAATCCTAAACCTAACCCTATCCTAACCTTAACCCTCACCCTAGCCCTCACCCTAAACCTAAAGCTAAACCTCATCCTAACCCTCAACCTCACCCTAAACCTAATCCTGACCCTAACCCTAACCCTAACACTCAACCTAACCTTAACCCTCACCCTAACCCTAAACTTAACCTGAGCCCTAACTCTCAAGCTAACCTTAAACCTAACCCTCAACCTAAAGCTAACCCTCACCCTCACCCTCTCCCTCAGCCTAACCCTAAGCCTAAGCCTAACCCTAACGCTAAACCTCACACTCACCCTAACCATTACCCTAATCCTAATCCTAAACCTAAGCCTAACCCTCAGCCTCAACTTAACCCTCACCCTAACCCTAACTCTAACACTAACCCTAATCCTAAACCTCAACCTCAGCCTCACCCTTACCCTAAATCGAAACCTAAACCTCACCCTCACCCTCACCCTAACCCTAACCCTAAACCTGACCCTAACCCTAACCCTAAACCTCACCCTCAGTCTAGCCCTCACTCTAATCCTAATCCTAACCCTCATCCTAACCCTCACCCTAACACTAACCTAACCCTCACCCTCACCCTCACCCTAACACTAATCCTAACCCTAAGCCTCAACCTAACCCTAAACCTCACCCTCTCCGTAACCCTTACCCTAACCCTCACCCTAAACATAAACTTAACCCGAATCCTAACTCTCACCCTAATTCTAACCCCAACCCTCACCCTCACCCTAACCCTAACCCTAAACCTCACCCTCACCCTAGCCCTCACCCTAAACCTAATCCTAACCCTAACCCTCATCCTAACCCTCCCACTAACCCTTACCCTAACCCTCACGCTAACCCTTACCATCACCCTCAACCTCACCCTCACCCTCAGTGTAACCCTAAACCTAATCCTAACCCTAACCCTAACCCTAACCCTAACAGTCACACTAACCCTTACCCTATTCCTAATCCTAACCCTAACCCTCACCCTCACCCTCAGGCTCACCTTAAGCTTAACTCTAACCCTAAAACTCACCCTCAACCTAACCCTAACCCTAACCCTAAACCTCACCCTCACCCTAGCTCTCACCCTAACCCTAATCCTAACTCTAACAATCATCCTAACCCTCCCCATAACCCTAAACCTAACCCTCACCCTAACCCTAATCCTCAAAGTCCAGTGCAAACTGAACAGACCAGCAAAGATACAGATTTCCAATCAGGTGGTCATATTTCCAACTCCACTACTTGTGACTTGGAGAGATCACATAGACTTGTTGTATCTTAGCTGCCATGTCATAAGCGGAGAATATAATAACTCCCTTCTCCTATTTGTGGATGTTGTTGATGTTTTAATGGTTGTGTGTGGTGGAAGTACTGGGTTTTAAAGCTTGGGTACTGTCCGTTAGTCTTTGTGTTCATGTCTGGTACTCTACCACTTGAGCCACAGATCCACTGGTGGCTTTTTGCTGCTTAATTGGAGTAAGAGACACAGGGACTCACCCTCACCCTCAGCCAAACCCTAAGCGTAACACTAAAACTAACCCTAACTCTAACCTTTACACTCACCCTAACCCTAACCCTAATGTTAACCCTAAACCTCACCCTAACCCTAAACCTGACCTTCACCCTAGCCCTCACCCTAACCCTAATCCTAAAACTAACCCTCCCCATAACCCTAAACCTAACCCTTACCCTAACCCTAACCCTCAGCCTCACACTAACCCTCATCCTAAATCTCACCACAACCCTAAACCTCATCCTAAACCTGACACTAATCATAACCCTAACCCTCACCTTAACCTGAACCATAACCCTCACCCTCATGCTCGGCCTAAGCCTAAACCTAAGCCTAACCCTCACCCTAACCCTAAACCCAACCCTAACCCTAACTCTAACCCTAAATCTCACCCTCACCCTCACTCTAACACTAAATCTAACCCTAACCCTAACAATAACAATAACCCTAATCCTCACCCTAACCATAATCCTCACCCTAACCCTAAACCTCAACATAACACTTGCCCTAACCCTACCACTAACCCTTAAAATAGCCCTAACCCTAACTTCACCCTAACCAGAACCATAACACGAACCCTCAACCTAAGCCTAATCTTCATGCTCAACTTAACCCTAACCTTAACCATAATCCTCACCCTAACCCTAACCCTCATCCTAACACTTACACTCACCCTAACACTAACCCTAATCCTAATCCTAACCCTAACCCTAACCCTCACCATAACCGTAACCCTAACCCTTACGGTAACAATAACCCTAACCCTAACCCTAACCCTCACCCTAACCATAACCCACACCATAACCCTAAGCTCACCCTAATACCCTCACCCTAACACTAACCCTAACCCTAACACTAACCCTCACACTAACCCTAACCATCACCCTAACCCTAAACCTCACCCTATCACTAACCCTAAACCTCAACCTCAACTTAGCCCTCACCCTAATCCTAACCCTCATCCTCACCCTGAACCTCAAACTCACCCTAACACTTACCCTCAATCTAACCCTCACCCTCACTCTAAACCTAACCCTAACCCTCACCCTAACCCTAACCTTCACCCTTACCATAACCCTCACCCTCAGTCTAACCCTCAAATTTACCCTTACCGTTACCCCCACCCTAAACCTGACCCTAACCCTAACCCTCACCCTAACCCTAACCCTAACCCCTAAACCACACCCTCACTCTAATCCTAACTCTAACCCTAACCCTAACACTCAACCTCATCCTAACTCTAACCCTAACACTTATCCTCAACCAAACGCTCAGCCTAACCCTAAGCCTAAGCCTAACACTTACCCAAACCCACACCCTCACCATAGCCCTCACCATAACACTAATCCTAACCATAACCCTCATCCTAACACTCACCCTAACCCTAACCCTAAACATCACCCTAACTCTAAGCCTCACACCCACCCTCACCCTCAGCCTAACCCTAAGCCTAAGCTTAACACTAACCCTAACACTCACACTCACCCTCACCTAAACCTAATCCTAACCCTAACTCTAACACTAACCCTAAACCTCCACCTAACCCTCACCCTAACCTTAACCCTAAAACTAACCCTAACCCTAACCCTGACCTAACCCTCCAACTAACCCTAAACCTAACCCTATACCTCACCCTCACCCCAACCCTGGACCTAACCCTCACCCTCACCCTCACCCTCACCATAACTCTAACCCTAACCCTAACAATAACACTAATCCTAAGCCTAAACCTAACCCTAACCCTAACCCTAATGCTAACACTCACCCTCACCCTAACCCTAATCCTAACTCTCACCCTAACCCTAACCCTAACACAAACCCTAACCCTAACCCTCAACCTAACCCTCACCCTAACCCTAACTCTAACCCTAAAACTCACCCCCACCCAAAACCTAACTCTAACCCTAATGCAAACCCTAAACCTCTCCCTAACCATAACCGTAACCCACACACTCACCCTCACCTTAACCTTAACAATAAACCTAACCCTTTCAATTACCTTAACCCTAATCTTAACCCTCAACCTAACCATAAACCTCACCCTAACCCAAACCCTTACCCTAACACATATCCTCACCCTAACACTAACCCTAACCCCAACACGAACCCTCACACTAGCCCTAAACTTAACCTCACCCTAACCCGAACCGTAACCCTAACCCTCACCCTAACCCTAACCCTCACGCTAAATGGAACCCTAACCCCAACCTTAAATCTCACCCTAACACTAACCCTCGTCCTTACACACCATAACACTAAACCTAATCCTAATCCTAACCCTAACCCGAAACCTCACCCTCACCCTCACCGTAACCCTAACCCTAACCCTAACACTAACAATAAATCTAACCCTAACCCTAACCCTCACCCTAAACATAACCTTCATCCTAAACCTAACCCTCACCCTAACACTTTCACCCTAACACTAACCCTAACCCTAACACTAACCCTCACACTAACCCTAACCATCACCCTAACCCTAAACTTCACCCTAACACTAACCCTAAACCTCAACCTCACCTTAGCCCTCAGCCTAACCCTAACCCTCATCCTCACCCTAAACCTCACACTAACCCTAACACTTATCCTCAATCTAACCCTCACTCTCACTCTAACCCTAACCCTAAACCTCACCTTAACCCTAACTCTCACCCTTACTATAACCCTCACCCTCAGCCGAACCCTCAACTTTACCCTTACCGTCACACCCACCCTGACCCTCACCTTAACCCTAAACCTCACCCTAACCCTAACTCTACCCCTAAACCTCACCCTCAACCTAACCCTAACTCTAACAGTAAACCTCACCCTAACCCTTATCCTCAACCAAAGGCTCAGCCTAAACCTAAGCCTAAGCCTAAAACGTACCCTAACCCACACCCTCACCCTAGCCCTCACCCTAACCCTAATCCTAACCATAACCCTCATCCTAACCCTCACCATAACCCTAAAACTAACCATCACCTTAATTCTAATCCTCAACCCCACCCTCACACTCAGCCTAACCCTAAGCCTGAGCCTAAGCGTAACCCTCACCCTCACCCTCACCCTAACCCTAATCCTAACCCTAACTCTAACACTAACCCTAAACCTCAACCTAACACTCACCCTAACCTTAAACCTAAAACTAACCCTAACCCTAACCCTCGACCTAACCCTCCAAATGACCCTAAACCTAACCCTAAACCTCACCTCACCATAACCCTAATCCTAACCCTAAACCTAACCCTCACCCTAACCCTAAAACTACCCCTCAGCCTAACGCTAACCCTCACCATCAACTCAACACTGTTGCTAACACAAATGCTCACTCTCAACCGAAGCCTCAGCCTAACCCTTACCCTCACCATAACCCTATCCCTTACCCTCTCTCTAACCCGCACCCTACACCTTCCCCTCACCCTAAGCCTAACCCTAACCCAAACCCTAAACCTAACCCTAACCTTCACCCTAACCCTCACCCTAACTCTCACCCTAACCTAACCCTAACCCTCACCCTAACCCTAAACGTAACCCTAACCCTCACCCTCACCGTAACTGTCATCGTAACCCTTACCCTCACCCTATCCCTAAACCTAACAATAACCCTCACCCTAACCCTAACCCTCACCCGAACCCTCACTCTCACCTTCACTCTCACCCTAAACATCACCCTAACCCTAACCCTCAACCTAACCTTAACCCTCACCCTCACATTAACCCTAAACCTAACACTCAACCCTCACCTTAAACTTAACGCTAAACCTAACCCTCACCATCATCCTAGCGCTCAGCCTAACCATAACTCTAACCCTAACCCTAACCCTAAAGCTCACCTTCACCCTCAACCTCACCCTCACCCTCAGCCTAATCCTAACCCTAACCCTAATACAAACCCTAAACCTCACACTAACCCTACATCTACCCCTAATGCCAAACCTAATCTTCACCCTCACCCTCACATTAACCCTTACCCGCACCCTCACCTATACCTCACATTAAATCCAACCCTCACCCTCAAACTAAGGCTAACCCTAACCCTCACCCTCACCCTCACCCTAACCCAAACCCTCACCTTCACCCTCACCATAACCTTAAACATAAACCTAACCCTCACCCTAACCCTAACCCTAAACCTAACCCTAACACTAACCCTAACCCTCACACTAACACTCAGTCTAACCCTAACCCTAAACCTCCCCATCACCCTAACCCTCACACTAACCCTAACCCTCACGTTAAACCTAAACCTAACCCTCACCTTCACCCTCAAGCTCACCCTCAGCCTAACCCTAAAGCTAACACTAATCCTAACCCTAAACCTCACCCACACACTCACCCTCACCTTAACCCTAATCCTAACCCTCAACCTCACCCTCAGCCTCACCCTAACCCTCACCCTCACCCTAACCCTAACCCTAAACCTATCCCTATCCCTATCGCTCACCCTAAACCTAATGCTAACCCTAACCCTCACCCTCAGCCTAACCCTCACACTAACCCTTACCCTCACCCTAACCCTAACCTCACCCTCATTCTAACCCTCACTCTAACACTTACGCAAAACCTAACGCTCACGCTAACCCTCACCCTAACACTAACACTAACACCAACCCTAAACCTCACCCTCACCCTCACCCTCAGCCTAAACTAACACTATCCCTCACCCTCATCCTAAACCTAACGCTCACCCTAACCCTCACCCTCACCCCCACCCTCTCACCAACCCTAACCCTCATCCTAAACCTAACCCTAACCCTCACATGAAACCTAACCCTCACCCTAACCCAAACCCTCAAACTAACCCTATCCCTAACCCTAATCCTCACTTCACCCTAATCATCACCCTAACCGTTACAGTCACCCTCACCCTAACAATCACAATAACAATAACCCTCACCCTAACCCCAACCCTAACACTCACCCTCACCCTCAACCTCAGCCTAACAAAAACCCTAACCCTAAACCTCACCCTCACCCTAACCCTAACCCTCACCCAAATCATAACACTAATCCTCTCCTTATCCCTAACCCTAACCCTAACCCTAACCCTCACCCTCACCCTAGACCTCACCCTAACACTAACCCTAACCTTAACCATCATCCTCACCCTAACCCTCACACTAATCCTAACACTAACCAAAACCCGCAACCTAACCCTTACCCTCACCCTAACCCTAACCTTCACACTATCCCTCACCCTAACCCTAACCCTAACACTCACTCTTACTCTAACCCTCACTCTAAACTTTACCCTCACCCTAGTCCTAACCGTAGCACTCACCGTAACCCTCACCTTAACACTAATGCTAACCCTAACCCTCACCCTCACCCTAAGCCTCACCCTAACACTTACCCTAACCTTAACCCTAACCCTAATCCTGACCCTATACTTCAAAAACCTATCCCTCAGCCTACCCCTAACCCTAACATTCACCCTTACCCTAACCCTAACCCTCACCCTAACCCTCACCGTAAACTTTTCCCTAACCCTAAACCTAAACCTAACCCTAAACCTCAAAATATCCCTAACCCTAAACCTAACCATCACCCTCACCCTAAGCCTAATCCTCATCCTAACTCTTACCCTCACTCTAATCCTCACCCTAATCCAAATCTAACCCTCACCCTAACCCTAACCCTAACATTAACCCTAACCCTCAACCTAAACCTAACCCTATCCCTAACCCTAACCTTCACCCTAAACCTCAAACTTACCCTAACCCTCACCCTCACTCTAACCCTCACCCTAATCCTTACCCTCACGTTAACCCTAACACTAAACCTAACCCTAAACCTCACACTAAACCTATCCCTCACCTTACCCCTAACCCTAGCATTCACCATAACACTAAAACTAACCCTCACCCTAACCCTCACTGTAAACTTACCCTATCCCTAAACCTATCCCTAACCCCAATTATCAACCTAACCCTAACCCTAACCCTCACACTCAGACTCACACTCACCCTAGGCCTCACTCTAACCCTCAATCTAAACCTAACAATCACTGTATCCCTAAGACCTACTCTAACACTAACCCTCACCCTCACCCTAACCCACACCCTAACCCTAACCATAACACTAAACAAAACCCTCACCCTAACCTCACCCTAACCCTAACCATAACCCTAATTCTCACCATCACACTAAACCTCATTTTAACCCTAACACTAACCCTCACCCGAATTCTTACGCTCACCCTAACCCTCACGCTATCTCTCATACTAACCCTCACCGTAATCCTTATCCTAAACCTAACCCTAACCCTAACCCTCACCCTAACCCTCACCCAAACCGTAACACTTACCCTAACACTAACCCTCACCCTCACCCTAAACCTCACCCTAGACCTAACCCGAACACTAACCAAAATCCTGACATTAACCCTCACACTAACTCTAACCTTCACCTTACCCCTACCCCTAAACCTAACCCTAACACATCCTCACCCTAACCCTCATCAGAACACTTACCCTCACCCTAACCCTCACCCTAAATCTAACCCTAACCCTACCCTATCACTTACCCTAACCCTAACCCTAACCCTCACCCTCAATCTAACCCTCACTCTAAACCTTACCCTTACCCTAGCCATAACGCTAACGCTCACCATAACGCTCACTCTTAACTTAAGCCTAAACCTAACCCTAAACCTCACCCTAACCCTTCCCATAACCCTAACCCTAACCCTAACCCTCACCCTCAACCTAAACCTAACCCTAATCCTTAATCTCACCCTAACCATAATCCTAACCCACACAGTAATCCTAACTCTCACCCTAACCCTAACCTTATCCCTCCCTGTAACCCTCACCTAAAACTAACCCTAAAACAAAACCTCACACTTACCCTAACCCTACCCCTCATGCTCAACCTAACCTTCAACCTCAACATCACCCTCACCCTAACCCTAACCATCACCTAAACCCTAACCCTCACGTGAACCCTCACCCTCACCCTCAGCCTCACCCTCACCCTAAACATCACACTAACCTTAACCCTCACCCTAACACTCAGCCTAAACCTAAAGGTCACCCTAACACAAAAACTCATCCTAAACCTCAAACTAACACTAATGCTAACCATTACACTAACCCTAACCCTCAACCTCAGCCTCACCCTCACCCTAACACTAACCCTCACCCTCACCATCACCCTAAACCTAACACTAACGCTCACCCTCACCCTAATCCTTAACCTCACCCTAACCCTAACACTTACCCTTACCCTAACCGTCACCCTAATCCTAACATTCACCCCAACCCTAACCCCACCCCTTACCCTAACCCTCATCCTAACCCTAACCCTAACCATAACCCTCACCCTAAAGCTCACCCATACCCTAACTCTCAACCTCAACCTAACCCTCACCTTAACCCTTACCCTCAACCTCACCCTAACTCTCACACTAACCCTAACACTCACCCTAAACCTAAAGCTAAACCTAACTCTGACCCTAACCCTAATGCTCACCCTAATCCTCACCCTCACCCTAACACTCACCCTAACATTTACCCTCACCTTATCTCAAACGCTAAACCTAACCCTACCCCTCACACTAAACCTACATCTCACTCTAACACTAAACTTAACATTCTCCCTACCCTAACACTAACCCTCACCCTAACCCTCAGCTTAACCCTTACCCTAACCCTAAACCTATCCCTAACCCTGAACATCACCTTATCCCTAACGCTAACCCTAAACCTCAACCTCACCCTAGCCCTCACCATAACCCTCAACCTAACCCCAACCCTCAACCTAAACCTAACTCATCCTCAACCTAACCCTCACCCTAAACCTAACCATACCACTAAACAAAACCCTCAGCCTAAACCTCACCCTAACCCTAACCCTAATCCTACCCCTCACCCTACCCCTCACCCTAACCCTAACCCTAACTCTCACCCTCAACCTAACCCTCACCTGAACTCTTACACTCATCCTAACCCTCACCCTATCCCTAACACTAACCCTCACCCTAACCCTCACACTAACCCTAACCCTATAACCCTCACCCTATCCCTCACTACATCCCTAACCCTAAACCTAACCCTTACCCTGACCCTAACTCTCACCCTAACCCTTATCCTCCTCCTTACTCTAAACCTAACCCTTAACCTAAACCTCACACTATCCCTAACCCTCACTCTAAACCTAACCCTACCCCTTACCCTAATCCTCATCCTATCCCTAACTCTAAACCTAACCCTCACACATATCCTCATTCTCACCCTCATCCTCATCCTCAACCTAACCCTAACCCTAACCATAATCCTAACCCTAACCCTCACCCTAACTCTAACACTAACCCTCACACTCACACTCACCCACACCCTAACCCTAAACCTAACCCTAACATTCACCCTAACCCTAACCCCAACCCTCACCCTAACTCACACCCTAACCCTAACACTAACCCTAAACCTCACCCTCACCCTAAACCTCACCCTCACACTTACCCTCATCCCAACCCTAAGTCTAACCCTTAACCTAACCCTCACACTAATCCTAAACCTCACCCAAACCTTAACCAAACCCTCACGCTAATAATCATCCTATCCCTAACCCTAATATTGACCCTCAACCTAACCCTAAACCTAACCCTAACCCTAAACCTAACCCTCAAATTTACGTAAGCGAAAACCTCACCTTCAACCTCACCCACACCCTAACCCTCACCCTCACCCTAACCCTCACTCTATCCCTAACCCTAACGCTATCTCTCACTCTCATCCTAAACCTCAAACTCACCCTCACCTTAACACTAACACTAATCCTCACCCTAGACCTTCCCCTAACCCTAATGCTAATCGTAAATCTCATCCTCATCGTAAACCTTATGCTAACCCTATCAATCACCCTCACCCTAACCCTCACCAGAACACTTACCCTCACCCTCAACCTAACCCTAAATCTAACTCTAACCCTCACACTAACCCTAACCCTAACCCTCACCCTAAACCCATCCCTAACATTAACCCTAAACTTCACCCTAATTCTCAACCTAACCCTAACATTAACCCTAACCCTCACCATCACCCTAACCCAACCCCTAAGCCTAAACCTAACCCTAACCCTCAGCATAACCCTCATCCTAACACTAATGCTAACCCTAACCCTCACCCTCACCCTAAGCCTCACCCTAACAATTACCCTGACCTTAATCCTAACTCTAATCCTGACCCTAAACCTCACAAAAAACCTATCTCTCAGCCTACCCCTAACCCTAACATTCACCCTAACCCTAACCCTAACCCTAACCCTCACCGTAAACTTTTCCCTAACCCTAAACCTAAACCTAACCCTAAACCTCACAATATCCCTAAGCCTAACCCTAACCGTCACACTAACCCTAAGCCTCACACTTATCCTAACCCTAACCCTCACTCTAATCCTCACCCTAATCCTAACCCTAACCCTCAACCTAACCCTAACCCTGACATTAACCCTAGCCCTCACACTAAACCTCAACCTAAACTTAAACCTACTTCTAACACTAAACCTCACCCTAAACCTCACACTTACCTTAAACCTCACCCTCACCCTAACACTCACACTAACCCTTACCCTCACGTTAACCCTAAAACTAAACCTAACCCTAAGCCTCACACTAAACCTATCCCTCACTTTACCCCTAACCCTAACATTCACCCTAACCCAAACCCTAACCCTCACTGTAAATTTTACCCTAACCCTAACCCTATCCCTAACCCCAATTCTCACCCTAACCCTAACCTCACCCTCACCCTCACCTTAGCCCTCACTCTAACCCTCAATCTAACCCTAACCCTCACTTAACCCTAACCCCTACCCTAACACTAAGCCTCACCCTCACCCTAACCCTAACCCTAACACTAACCAAAACCCTCACCCTAACCTCACCCTAACCCTAACCCTAACACTAATCCTCACCCTCACACTAAACCTCATCTTAACCCTAACACTAACCCTCAACCTAACCCTAACCCTCACCCGAACTCTTACCCTCACCCTAACCCTCACCCTAACTCTCATCCTAACCCTCACCATAATACTTACTCTAACCCTAACCCTAAACCTCACACTAACCCTCACCCAAACCGTAACACTTACCCTAACACTAACCCTCACACTCACCCTAAACCACACCCTAGACCTAACCCTAATACTAACAAAAACCCTCAAAGTAACCCTCACCCTAACTCCAACCCTCACCCTACCCCTAACCCTAAACCTAACCCTAACACTCATCCTCACCCTAAACCTTACCCGAACACTTACCCTCACCCTAACCCTCACCCTAAACCTAACCCTAACCTCACCCTATCCCTCACCCTAACCCTAACCCTAACCCTCACCCTCACTCTAACCCTCACTCTAAACCTTACCCTAACCCTAGACCTAACCGTAAACCTCACCATAACCCTCACCCTAAACTTAACCCTAAACCTAACCCTAACACTCACCCTCACCCTCCCCATAACCTTAACCCAAACCCTAATGCTCACCCTCACACTAAACCTAACCCTAATCCTTACCCTCACCCTAACCATAACCCTAACCCACACAGTAATCCTAACTCTCACCCTAACCCTAACCCTATCCCTCCCTGTAACACTCACCTAACACTAACCCTAAACCTAAACCTCACCCTAACCCTAACCCTAACCCTCATGCTCACCCATAACTTCAACCTCACCATCACCCTCACCCTAACCCTAACCCTCACCAAAACCCTAACCCTCACGAGAAACCGAACCATCACCCTCAGCCTCACCCTCACCCTAAACATCACACGAACCCTTAGCCTCACCCTAACCCTAAACCTAACACTCAGCCTAAAGCGAACGGTCACCCTAACCCAAAACCTCACCCTAATCCTCAAACTAACCCTAACGCTAAACATTACCCTAACCCTAACCCTCACCCTCACCATCACCCTAAACTTAACACTAACCCTCACCCTCACCCTAATCCTTAACCTCACCCTAACCCTAACCCTTCCCCTTACTCTAACCATCACCCTAATCCTAACATTCACCCTAATCCTAATGCTACCCCTTACCCTAACCCTCATCCTAACCCTAACCCTAACCCTAACCCTCACCCTAACACTAACCCTAACCCTACCCCAACCCTCAAAAACACCCTAAACTTCACCCTAACCCTAATGCAAACCAGAACCCTAAACCTCACCCTAACCCTAAACCTCACACTAACCCTAACCATCCCTCTAACCCTAAACTTCATCTTATCCCTGACCCTCCCCCTAATTCTCACCCCAACATTAATCTTAACCCTTACCTAACCGAAACCCTCACCCTCAACCTCACCCTCACCCTAACCCTCAACCTCACATTAGACCTCACGATAAACCTTACCCTAAACCTAACAATAACCCTCACACTAACCCTCACCGTCACCCTAAACCTAACCCTAAGCCTTAAACTTACCCTAACCCTAACCCTAACTTTAACCCTCACACTAACCCTAACCCTCATCCTAAACCTAACCCTCACCCTCACACTAAACCTCACCCTAAACCTTACCCTCACCCTAACCTAACCCTAAATCTAAACCTCAAAATAACCCTAACCCTCATCCTAACCCTCACTCTAACACTTACCCACAAGCTAACCCTAACCCTAACCCTAAACCTAAACCTAACCTTAACCTAACTCTAACCCTAACACTAACCCTCACACTAACACTCACCCTAACCATAACCCTAACCCTCCCGCTCACCCTAACCCTCACACTAACCCTAACCCTCACCTTAAACCTAAACCTAACCCTCACCTTCACCCTCAAACTCACCCTCAGCCTAACCCTAACACTAACACTAATCCTAACCCTAACCCTCACCCACACCCTCACCCTAACCCTAATCCTAACCCTCAACCTCACACTCAGCCTCACCCTAACCCTCACCCTCACCCTAACCCTAACCCTAACACTATCCCTATTGCTCACCCTAACCCTTATGCTTACCCTAACCCTCAACCTCACCCTAACCCTCACACTAACCCTTACCCTCACCCTAAACCTAACCTCACCCTCATTCTAACCCTCACTCTAACACTTACCCACAATCTAACCCTCAGCGTAACCCTCACCCTAACCCTAACACTAGCACTAACACGAACACCAACTCTAACCCTCACCCTCACCCTCACCCTCAGCCTAACCTAACCCTAACCCTCACCCTCATCCTAACCCTAACGCTAATCCTAACCCTCACCCTCACCCTAACCCTCTCACCAACCCTAAGCCTCATCCTAAACCTAAACCTAACACTAACCCTCACGTGAAACCTAACCCTCACCCTAACCCAAACCCTCACCCTAACCCTATCCCTAACCCTAACCCTCACTTCACCCTAATCATCACCCTAACCGTTACAGTCACCCTCAACCTAACAATCACACTAACCCTAACCCTCACCCTCACCCCAACCCTAACACTCACCCTCACCCTCAACCTCAGCCTAACAAAAACCCTAACCCTAAACCTCACCCTCACCCTCACCCTAACCCTTACCCAAACCCTTACCCACACCCTAACCCTCACCCTATCGCTAATGCTAACCCTAAACTTCACCCTCACCCTAACCCTCACCCTAACCCTTAACCTCACCTTAACCCTAACCCTAACCCTAACCCGAATCATCACACTAAACCTAACCCTAACCCTATCCCTCAGCCTAACACTCACCCAAATCATAACACTAATCCTCTCTCTATCCCTAATCCTAAACCTAACCCTAACCCTCACCCTCACCACTAACCCTAACCCTAACCATCACCCTCACCCTAACCCTCACACTAACCCTAACACTAACCAAAACCTCATCCTAACACTCACCCTCACCCTAACACTAACCCTCACCCTATTACTCACAATAATCCTAACCCTATCCCTCACCCTCACTCTAACCCTCACTTTAAACCTTACCCTCACCCTTGCCCTAAACCTAACGCTCATTGAAACCCTCACCCTAAACTTAACCCTAAACCTAACCCTAACCCTCACCCTCACCCTCCCCATAACCCTAACCCTAACCCTAATCCTCACCCTCACACTAAACCTAACCCTAATCCTTACCCTCACCCTAACCATAACCCTAACCCACACAGTAATCCTAACTCTCACCCTAACCCTATCCCTCCCTGTAACACTCACCTAACACTAACCCTAAACCTAAACCTCACCCTAACCCTACCCCTACCCCTCATGCTCACCATAAACTTCAACCTCAACATCACCCTCACCCTAACCCTAACCCTCACAAAAACCCTAACCCTCACGAGAACCTGAACCGAACCCTCAGCCTCACCCTCACCTTAAACATCACACTAACCCTAAGCCTCACCCTAACCCTAAACCTAACACTCAGCCTAAAGCGAACGGTCACCCTAACCCAAAACCTCACCCTAATCCTCAAACTAACCGAAAAGCTAACAATTTCCCTAACCCTAACCCTCACCCTCACCATAATCCTAAACCTAACACTAACCCTCACCCTCACCCTTATCCTTAACTTCACCCTAACCCTAACCCTTACCCTTACTCTAACCGTCACCCTAAGCCTAATATTCACCCTAACCCTAACCCTACCCCTTACCCTAACCCTCATCCTAACCCTAACCCTAACCCTAACCATCACCCTAACACTAACTCTAAACCTATACCTAATTGTCAAAAACACCCTATCCCTCACCCTAACCCTAATGCAAACCGAACCCTAAACCTCACCCTAATCCTAACCCTCATCCTAAACCTGACACTAACTATAACCATCACTCTAACCCTAAATTCATCCTATCCCTGATCCTCCCCCTAATCCTCCCCCTAACCCTAACCTTAAGCCTTACCTAACCGAAACGCTCACCCTCACCGTCACCCTCAACAAAACCCTCAACCTCACATTAGACCTCACCATAAACCTTAAGCTAAACCAAACAATAACCCTCACACTAACCCTCACCGTCACCCTAAACCTAACCCTAAGCCTTACCCTCAACCTAACCCTAACCCTAACTCAAACCCTCACACTAACCCTAACCCTCATCCTAACCCTAACCATCACCCTCACCCTAAACCGCACCCTAATCCTTACCCTCAACATAACCATAACCCTGACTATAACCCTCAAACTAACCCTAACCTTCATCCTAACCCTCACTCTAACACTTACCCACAACCTAAGCATAACCCTAAACCTCTCCCTAACCCTAACCCTAACCCTAACACTAACACTAACCATAAACCTTACTTCACCCTAATCATCACCCTAACCGTTACAGTCACCATCACCCTAAAAATCACACTAACCCTAATCCTCACCCTAACCCTAACCCTACCACTCACTCTCACCCTCACCCTCAGCCTAACAAATATCCTAACCCTAAACCTCACCCTCACCCTCACCCTAACACTAACCCTAACCAACATCCTAACCCTAACCCTAACCCTCACCCTCATCTTCAGCCTAACCCTAACCCTAACCCTAAAGCTAAACCTAACCCTCACCCTCACTCTTACCCTAACCGTACTCCTCACCCTAACCCTCATCCTCACTCTAACCCAAACACTAACCCCAAACATCACCCTCACCTTCAGCCTAATCCTAACCCTAACCCTCACCCTCACCCTAAACCTCAACCTAACCCTCATACTCACAATAACACTTAACATCACCCTAATCCTAATATTAACCCTAACCCTCACCCTATACTTCATCCTAATCCTAACCCTAACCCTAACCCTAACCTCACCCTAATGCTAACACTAACCCTCACCCTCACTCTAGCCCTCAAACTAACCCTAATCTTAACCCTAAACCTCACCCTCAGTCTCACCTTAATCCTAACACCTTAACCCTCACCCTCACACTTATGCTCGGCCTAAGCCTAAACCGTAGCCTAAGACTAACCCTAAGCCTCACATTCACCTTCACCCTACCCCTAACCATAACACTAACCTTTACCCTAAACCTCACACTAACTCTCACCCTAACGCTAACTGTAACTTCTACCTCACCCTAACCCTAACCCTCATTTTCACCCTAGCCCTCCGCCTAACACTAAGCCGAACCCTAACACTAACCCTAACCATAAATCTCAACCTAACCCTCACCCTAACCCTAACCCTCACCCTCACGCTAGTCCATACCCTAACTCTAAGCTTAAGCCTAACCCTCAACCTACACCTCACTCTAAACCTAACCCAAACCCACAACCAAAACCTAACCCTCACCCTGACCCTCACCCTAACTCTAATCCTAAGCCTAACCCTAAACCTAATCCTCAAACTCACCCTCACCTTAACCCTAATCCTAATCCTAACCCTAGCCCTAACCCTCACCCTAAACCTGACACTAACACTACCTCTAACACTAACCGTAACCATAAACCTAACCATAAACCTCACCCTCAGCCTCACCCTCACCACAAACTTAACTCTAACCATAAAAATAACAATAACCCTAAAACTAACCCTAACCCTAACACTCACTGTAAACCTAACCCTAACCCTAACCATAACCCTAAACCTTACCCTAACTCTAACCCTAACCCTAACCCTAATCATCACCCTCACCCTCACCCTAACCCAAACCCTAACCCTAAGCCTCACCCTAACCTAAACCCTAACCCTAAACCTACCCTAACCCTAAACATAAACCTAAACCTAACCCTAACCCTAAAACTCATCCTAACCCTCACCCTACACCTAACCCTAACACTCACACTAACCCTCGCCCTCATGCTCGGCCTAAGCCTAACCCTAACCCTAACCCTAACCCTCACCCTAACACTCACCCTAACCCTAACCCTAACAATAACGCTAATTCTAACCATAAACCTCACCCTAACCCTAACCCTAACTCTCACCCTCACAGTAACTTTAAACCTAATCCTAATCCTACCAATAACCTTAACCCTAACCCTAACACTCACCCTATCCATAACCCTCACCCTAACCCTAACCCGAACCCTAACCCGAACCCTCACTCTCACCCTTAGGCTCGGCCTAAACCTAAGCCTAAGCCTAAGACTAACCCTTACCCTCACACTCAACCTCACCCTAACGCTAACAGTAACACTCACCCTAACCCTAACCCTCACCCTCACCCTCACCCTCCGCCTAACACTAAGACTATCACTAACCCCAACCCTCACCCTAATACTGACCCTAAACCTAACCCTCACACTAAACCTCACCCTAACCCTCACCCTCACCCAAGCCCATAACCTAACCCTAAGCCTAATCCTAACCCTCACCCTAAACCTCACTCTAACCCTAACCCCAACCCTCACCCTAACCCTAACCCTCACCCTCACCCTCTGCATAACTCTAATCCTATCACCAACCCTAACCCTCACCTTAAACCTCACCTTAACGCTAACCCCAACACTATCCCTAACCCTAAACCTAACCATAAACCTCACTCTCAGCCTCACCCTCACTGCAAACTTAACTCTAACCATAACACTAACAATAACCCTAACGCTAACCCTAACCATAACCCTAACCATCACTGTAACCCTATCCTTAACCCTAATCCTAACCGTAACCCTAAACCTTACCCTAACCCTAACCCTAACTCTAACCCTAATTCTCACCCTCAACCTCACCCTCAACCAAACCCTAACCCTAACGCTCACCATAACCCTAACCCAAACCCTAAACCTAACCCTAACCCTAACCCAAATCCTAAACCTTACCCTAACTCTACACCTAACCCTAACCCTAAACCTCATCGGAACCCTCACCCTAACCCTAACCCTCACACTAAACCTAACCCTAACCCTCACCTTCATGCTCGGCCAAAGCATATGCCTAAGCTTAAGCCTAAACCTAACCCTAACCCTAACCCTCACCCTAACCCTAACCCTAAAAATAACCCTAACCCTCACCCTGTCCATAACCCTCACCCTAATCCTAACCCTCACACTCACCCTTAGGCTCGGAATAAGCCTAAGCCTAAGACTAAGAGTAACCCTTACCCTCACACGTACCCTCACCCTAACCCTAACAGTAACACACACCCTAACACTAACCCTCACACTAACCCTCACCATAACACTAACACTAACCCTAAACCTCACCCAAACCTTAACCCTAACCCTCACCCTCACCCTCTGCCTAACACTAAGCCTATTCCTAACCCCAACCCTTACCCTAACACTAACACCAATCCTAACCCTCACCCTAACCCTCATTCGAACCTTGACCCTAAACCTCACCCTCACCCTAGCCCATACCCTAACCCTAAACCTAATCCTAAACTTCACCCTAAAACTCACTCTAACCCTAACCGCAACCCTCACCCTAACCCTAACCCTCAACCTCACCCTCAACATAACTCTAATCCTAACCTTAACCCTAACCCTAATCCTCACACTCACCCTCACCTTAACCCTAATCCTAATCCTAACCCTAACACTCACCCCAACCCTAAACCTCACCCTAAACCTAACCCTAACACTAACCCTAACCCTAACCCTCACCCTAACCCTAACTCTAACCCTAAACCTCACCCTAACCCTAAACCTCACCCTAACACTTACCTTCACCCTAAAACTAACCTTAACCCGAACAGTAACACTCACACTAACCCTAACCATCAACCTAAACTTAAAACTCACCCTAACCCTAACCCTAAACCTCAACATAGCCCTAACCCTAACCTTTACCCTAACCCTAACACTCATCCTAACCCTAATCCTCACACTCACCCTCAAGCTGGGCCAAAGCCTAAGCATAAGTCTAAGACTAACCATAACCCTCACACTCACCCTCATCCTAACCCTAAACGTAACCCTATCCCTAAACCTAACCCTCACACTAACACTCACCCTAAAACTAAAACTAACTCTAAACATAAACCTCACGCTCAACCTCAACTTTACCGTAAACTTAACCCTAAACATAACACTAAGAATTACCGTAACCCTAACCTTAATCCTCACCATAACCCTAAAACTAACCCTAACACTAACCCTAACCATAACCCTAATCCTAAACCTAACCCTAACCCTAACCCTAATCCTTATCCTCACCCTCACCCTAACCCAAAACCGAAAACCTAACCCTCACCCTATCACTAACAGTAATCCTAAACCTAACCCTAACCCTAACCATAACCATAAACCTAACCGTAACCCTAACCCTAAATCTCATCCTACCCTTCACCCTAACCCTAACCCTCAACCTAACCCTAACACTAACCCTCACCCTCATGCTCGGCCTAAGCCTAAGCCTAAGCCTAACCATAACCCTAACCCTAACCCTCACCATAACCATAAACCTAACACTAACCCTAACTCTAACCCTAAACCTCACCCTCACCCTAACTCCAACTCTAACCCTAATCCAAAATCTAAACCTCACTCTAACCCTAACCCTAACCCTCACCCCCACACTCACCGAAAACGTAAACCTAACCCTAATCCTAACAATAACCCTAACCCTCACCTTCAGCCTCACCCTAACCCTAATTCTAACCCTAAACCTCACCCTCACCCTAACCATAACCCTAACCCTAAACCTCACCCTAACCCTAACCCTAAACCTCACCCTCACCCTAGCCCTCACCCTAACCCTAACTCTCATCCTCACCCTAAACCTCACACTAACCCTAACATTAATGCTCAATCTAACCCTCACCCTCACCCTAACCCTAAACCTAACCCTCACCCTAACCCTAACCTTCACCATTACCATAACACTCACCCTCAGCCTAACCCTCACCTTTACCCTTACTGTCCCCCTCCCCCTAACCCTAACTCTCACCCTCAACATAACCCTAACCATAACCCTAAACATCACCCTAACGCTAACCTTAACCCTCACCCTCACTCTAGCCCTCACACTAACCCTAAACCTAACTGTAACCCTAAACTTCATCCTAAGCCTCACCCTAACCCTAAAACCCTAAACATCATCCTAACCCTAACGCTCTCCCTCACACTCATGCGCGGCCTAAGCCTAAGACTAAGCCTAAGACTAACCTTAACCCTCACACTCACCCTAATCCTCACCCTAATCCTAAAACTAACCTCACCCTCACCCTAGCCCATACTCTAAGCCTAAGCCTAAGCCTAACCCTCACCCTCACCCTAAGTCTAATCTTAACCCTAACGCTCACACTCACCCTCACCCTAACCCTAACTGTAACACTAACCCTAACCCTAACACTAAACCTCACCCTAATGATAACTGTAACCGTAAACCTCATCCTCACCCTAACCCTAAAAATCACTCTCACTCTAACCCTCCACCTAACACTAAGCCTATCCCTAACCCCAACCCTAACCCTAACATTAACACTTAACCTATCCCTCACACTAACCTTCACCCTAACCCTGACCCTAAACCTCACCCTAACCTTAGCCCATAACCTAACCCTAAGCCTAATCCTAAACCTCACCCTAACCCTCACTCTAACCCTAAACCCAACCCGAATCTAACGCTAACCCTCACCCTCACCCTCACCCACAGCCTAAACCTAAGCCTAACAGTAACCCTAACCCTAAACCTCACACTCACCCTAAACCTAAGCCTAACCCTAACCCTAACCCTAACACCAACACTAACCCTAACCCTCACCCTAAACCTAACTCTAACCCTAATCCTCACCCTAACCCTAACCCTAACCCTCACCCTCACAGTAACTTTAAACCTAACCCTAATCCTAACAATAACCCTAACCCTAACCCTAACCCTTACCCTGTCCATAACCCTCACCCTAAACTTAACCCTCACCCTAACCCTAACCCTCACCCTCACCCTTTGGCTCGGAATAAGCCTAAGCCTAAGACTAAGTCTAACCCTTACCCTCACACTCACCCTTACCCTAACCATAATACTAACACTCAACCTAAATCTAATGTTCACACTGACCCTCACTCTAACACTAACACTAAACCTAAACCTCACCCAAACCCTAAACCTAACCCTCACCCTCACCCTCACCCTCTGCCTAACATTAAGCCTATCCCTAACCCCAACCCTAACCCTAATACTAACCCTAAACCTAACCCTCATCGTAACCCTCACTCTAACCCTGACCCTAACCCTCACCCTCACCCTAGCCCATACCCCAACCCTAAGCCTAATCCTTAGCCTTACCCTGACCCTCACTCTATCCCTAACCCCAACCCTCACCCTAACCCTAAACCTCACCCTCACCCTCACCATAACGCTAATCCAAACCCTAAACCTAACCCTAACCCTCACACTCACCCTCACATTAACCCTAATCCTAATCCTAACCCTAACCTTTACACTCACCCCCACCCTAAACATCACACTAACACTAACCTAACACCCTAACCCTAACCCTCACCCTAACCCTAACTCTAACCCTAAATCTCACCCTTACCCTAAACCTCACCCTAACACTTACATTTACCCTAAAACTAACCTTATCCCGAAAACTAACCCTCACACTAAACCAAACCATCACCCTAAACTTAAAACTCACCCTCACTCTAAACCTAACCCTAATCCTAACCCTCACACTCACCCTAAGGCTAACCCTAAACATAACACTAACCCTCACCCTCACCCAAACCCTAACCCTCAACTTCACGCTAAAGCTAACCCTAATCCTCACCCTCACACTAACAATCACTCTAACCGTAACTGTAATCATAACCCTATCCCTAAATCTAACCACCACCCTAACCCTAACCCTAACCATAACCCTACCCCTCACCCTAACCCTTACAGCTACTCTACCCCTAAACCTAACACTCACAATAACCCTCACGCTAACCCTAACCCTAACCCTAAACGTCAAACTCACCCTCACCCATAACCTCACCCAAACCCAAACCCTAACCCTTACCCTAACCCTAAACTTAACCCTAACACTCAACCTTATCTTAAACCTCACCCTCAGCCTAAACCTCACCTTTACCATTACCATCACCCTCACCCAAACCCTAAACCTCATCCTAAACCTCACCCTAACCGTAACCCTAACCATCACACTAACCCTAATCCTCATCCCCACCCTCACCCTCAGCCTAACCCTAAGCGTAAGCCTAACCCTAACCCTAACCCTCACACTCACCCTCATCCTAACCCTAATCCTAATGCTAACCCTAACCCTAAAACTAAACCTGAACCTGAACCTCACACTCACCCTAACCCTAATCTTAACCCTAACCCTCACCCTAACACTAACCCTCACCCTCACCGTAACCCTAACCCTCATCCAAACCCTCACCCTATCCCTCACCCTAACCCTAAACCTCAGCCTATCCCTAATCCTAACCCTCACCCTCACTGTGACCCTAAACCTAATCCAAACACTCACGCTAACCCTAAACCTAACCCTGACCCTAACCCTTAACCCTAACCCTCACCCACATCCTCACCCTCATCCTCACCCTCAATGTAAACTTAAACCTAACCGTAAAACTAACAATAACCCTAACCCTAAACCTAATCCTAACCCTCACCCTCACCCTAACCTAATCCTAAACCTCAGCCTAACCCTAACCTTCACCCTCAAAGAAACCTTAACCCTAACCTTAAACCACACCCAAACGCTAACCCTATCCCTCACCCTCACTCTAGCCCTCACTCTAACCATAATCCTAACCCTAAACCTCATCCTAACACTCAACCTAACCCTAAAACCCTAACTTTCATTCTAACCCTAACCCTCTCCCTCACACTCATGATCCGCCTAAGCCTAAGCCTAAGACTAAGACTAAACCTAAACCTCACACTCACCCTAACACTCACCCTAACCCCAACACTAACTCTCACCCTCACCCTAGCCCATACTCTATGCCTAAGCCTAAGCCTAACCCTCACCCTAACCCTCACCCTAACCCTAAGTCAAATCCTAACCCTAACCCTCACACTCACCCTCACCCTAACCCTAACTGTGAGACTAACCCTAACCCTAACCCTAACCCTCACCCTAATGCTAACTCTAACCCTAAACCTCATCCTCACACTAACCCTAACTCTCACCCTCACCCTCACCCTCCACCTAACACTAAGCCTATCCCTAACCCCAACTCTAACCCTAAACCTAACCCTCACACTAACCGTCACCCTAACCCTGACCCTAACCCTCACCCTCACCCTAGCCCATACCCTAAACATAAGCCTAATCCTAACCCTCACCCTACCCTGACCCTCACTCTAATGCTCGGCATAAGCCTAAGCCTAACCATAGCCATAAACCTAACCCTCACCCTAACCATAAACCTAACTCTAACCCTAACTCTAACCCTAAACCTCACCCTCACCCTAACTCTAACTCTAGCCCTAAAACTCAAACTAGCACTCATCTTAACCCTAACCCTAACCCTGACCCTCACCCTCACCCTCACCCTCACCCTAACCCTTACCCTATAAATAACCCTAACCCTAACCCAAACCCTAATCATAACCCTCACCCTCACCCTAAGGCTAACCCTAAACATAACACTAACCCTCACCCTCACCCAAACCCTAACCCTTACTTCACCCTAACCCTAACCCTAAAACTCACCCTCACTCTAACCATCACCCTAACACTCACGATTAACCTAACCCTCACTCTCATCCTAAACCTCACCCTCACCCTCACCCTAGCCCTAACCAGAACATTAACCCCTAGCCTAACGCAATCACTAACCCTCACCATAACCCTCACCCTCACCCTATCCCTAACAATAACCCTAACCCTAACCCTAACCCTAACCCTAACCCTAACCCTAACCCTAACCTTAACCATTACCATCATCCTCACCCTAACCCTAAATCTCAACCTAAACCTCACCCTAACCATAACCCTAACCATCACCCTAAACCTAATCCTCACCCCCACGCTCACCCTCAGCTTACCCCTAAGCCTAACCCTAAACCAAAACCTAAACCTAACCCTCACCCTCATCCTAACCCTAATCCTAACCGTAACCCTCACACTAATCCTAACCCTCACCCTCACCTTAACCATAACCCTCATCCTAACCTTCACCCTATCCCTCACCCTAACCCTAAACCTCAGCCTAACCCTCAGCCTCACTGTGACCCTAACCCTAATCCAAACCCTCACCCTAACCCTAACCCTAAACCTAACCCTACCCCTCACCCTAACCCTTACCCCTACCCTACCCCTAAACCTAACGCTCACAATAACACTCACCCTAACCCTAACCCTAACCCTAAATGTCAACCTATCCCTCACCCTCAACCTCACCTGAACTGAAACCCTAACCCTTACCCTAACCCTAAACCTATCCCTAACACTCAACCTTATCTTAACCCTCACGCTCAGTCTAAACCTCACCTTAACCATTACCATCATCCTCACCCTAACCCTAAATCTCATCCTAAACCTCAGCCTAACTTTAACCCTAACCATCACCCTAAACCTAATCTTCACCCCCACCCTCACCGTCAGCCTAACCCTAAGCCTAAGCCTAAGCCTAACCCTAACCCTAACCCTCACACTCACCCTCCTCCTAACCCTAATCCTAACGCTAACCCTAACCCTGAACCTAAACCTAAACCTAACCCTCACCCTCAGCCTAACCCTAATCCTAACCCTAACCCTCACACTAATCCTAACCCTCAACCTCACTGTAACCATAACCCTCATCCTAACCCTCACCCTATCCCTCACCCTAACCTTAAACCTCAGCCTAACCCTGAGCCTCACTGTGACCCTAACCATGATCCAAACCCTCACCCTAACCGTAACTCTAACCCTAACCCTAAACCTCACCCTAACCCTAATCCTAACCCTCACCCTCATCTTAACCCTCATTGTAAACTTAACCCTAACCATAAAACTAACAATAACCCTAACCCTAAACCTAATCCTAACCCTTACCCTCACCCTAACCCTAACACTAACCCTTACCCTAATCCTAACCCTCACCCTCAACGTAACCCTAACCCTAACCCTAAACCTCACACTAACGTTAACCCTAACCCTCACCCTCAATCTAGCCCTCACCCTAACCCTAATCCTAACCCTAAACCTCATCCTAACACTCAACCTAACCCTAAAAAACTAACTCTAATCCTAACCCTAACCTCTCCCTCACACTCATGCTCGGCCTAAGCCTAAGCCTAAACCTAAGACTAAACATAACCCTCACACTCACCCTAACCCTCACCCTAACCCTAACACTAACCCTCAACCTCACCCTAGCCCATACTCTAACCCTAAGACTAAGCCTAACCCTCATGCTAACCCTCTCCCTCACCCTAACTCTAATCCTAACCCTAAACCTCACACTCACCGTCACCCTAAACCTAACTGTGACAATAACCCTAACCCTAACACTAACCCTCACCCTAAAGCTAACTCTAAACCTAAACTTCATCCTCACCCTAACCCTAAAACTCACCCTCACCCTCACCCTCCGCCGAACACTAAGCCTATCCCTAACACTAACATTAACCCGAAACCTAACCCTCACACTAACCCTCACCCTAACCCTGACCCTAACCCTCACCCTCACCCTAGCCCATATTCTAAACCTAAGCCTATTCCTAACCCTCACCCTAACCCTCACTCTAACCCTAACCCCAACCCTCACCCTAACCCTCACCCTCACCCTCAGCCTAAATCTAAGCCTAACAGTAACCCCAACCCTAAACCTCACACTCACCCTAAACCTTACCCTAACACCAACCCTAAAACTAACCCTAACCCTAACCCTCACCCTAACCCTAAATCTAACCCTAATCCTCACCCTAAGCCTATCCCTCACCCTCAACCTCAAGCTGGGCCTAAGCCTAAGCATAAGCCTAAAACTAAACCTAACCCTCACACTCACCCTCACCCTAACCGTAAACGTAAACCAAACCCTCACACTAACCCTCAACCTAAAGCTAAACTTAACTCTAACACTATCCATAACAATAACCCTCACCCTCAGCCTCACGCTCACCCCAAACTTAACCCTAACCATAACACTAACAATAACCCTAATCCACACCATAACCCTAACCCTAAACCTAACCCTAACCCGAACCCTAGACCTAATCCTTACCCTCACCCTCACCCTAACCCAAACCCTAACCCTAACCTTAACCCTAAACCTAACCCTAACCCTAATCCTAACCCTAAACCTAATCCTAACAATAAACTTAACCCTAAATCTTATCCTAACCCTCACCCTAACCCTAACCCTAACCCTCACCCTAACCCTAACCTTAACCCTCACCCTCATGCTCGGCCGAAGCCTAAGCCTAAGCCTAACCATAACCCTAACCCTAACCTTCACCCTAACCATAAACCTAACACTAACCCTAACTCTAACCCTAAACCTTACCCTCACCCTAACTCTAACTCTAACCCTAACCCTAAACCTAAACCTCACCCTAACCATAACCCTAACCGTCACCCTGACACTCACCGAAAATGTAACCCTAACCCTAATCCTAACAATAACCCTAACCCTTACCCTAACCCTCACCCTATCCATAACCCTCACCCTAACACTAACCCTCAACCTAACACTAACCCTAACCCTAAAACTAACCCTCACACTGACCCTAAACATCAAACTAACCCTAAACCTCACCCTAAACCTAACCCTAAACCTCACCCTCACCCTAGCCCTCACCCTAACCCTAATCCTCATCCTCACCCTAAACCTCACACTAATCCTAACACTAATCCTCAATCTAACCCTCCCCCTCCCCCTAACCCTAACCCTAACCCGCACCCTCACCCTCACCCTAACCCTAACCTTCACCATTACCATAACACTCACACTCAGCTTAAACCTCACCTTTACCCCTACTGTCCCCCTCACCCTAACCCTCACCCTAACCCTCATCCTCATCCTAACACTCACCCTAACCCTAACCCTAAACCTCACCCTCAATGTAACCCTAACCCTAACCCTAAACTCACCCTAATGCTAACCCTAACACTCACCCTCACTCTAGCCCTCACTCTAACCCTATTCCTAACGCTAAAACTCATCCTAACCCTCACCCTAATCATAACACCCTAAACCTCACCCTCACCCTAGTCCATAACCTAACCCTAAGCTAAAGCCTACCCCTCACACTAACCCTCACTCTAACCCTAACCCAAAACCACACCCTAACCCTAACCCTCACCCTAACCCTAACTCAAATCCTAAGCTTAACCCTAACCCTAATCCTCAAACTCACCCTCACCTTAACCATAATTCTAATCCTAAACCTAACCCTAACCCTAAACCTAATCCTTACCCTCACCCTCACCCTAACTCAAACCCTAATCCTAACCCTCACCCTAACCCTAACCTTAACCCTAAACCTAACCCTAACCTTAATCCTAACCCTAAACCAAACCCTAACCGTAACCTTTACCCTAAATCTCATCCTACCCCTCACCCTAACCCTAACCCTAACCCTCACCCTAACCCTAACCCTAGCCCTCACCCTCATGCTCGGCCTAAGCCTAAGCCTAAGCCTAACCATAACCCTAACCCTAACCCTCACCCTAACTCTAATCCTAACACTAACCCTAACTCTAACCCTAAACCTCACCCTCACCCTAACCCTAAACCTAAACCTGATCCTAACCCCAAACTTAACCCTCACCCTTACCCTCACCGTAAAGTAACCCTAACCCTAACCCTATCAATAACCCTCACCCTAATCCTAACACTCAACCTAACCATAACCCTTACCCTAACCCTAAACCTCACCATAACACTAACCCTAACCCTAACACTAACCCTCACACTAACCCTAACCATCACCCTATCCCTAATCCTCACCCTAACACTAACCCTAAACTTCACCCTCACCCTAGCCCTCACACTAACCCTAATCCTCATCCTCACCCTAAACCTCACACTAACCCTAACACTAATCCTCAATCTAACCCTAACACTAAACCTTACCCTAACCCTCACCCAAACGCTAACCATCATCCTTACCATAACCCTCACCCTCAGCCTAACCTACACCTTCACCCTTTCCCTCAGCCTAACCCTAAGCCTAACCCTAACCATAACACTAAGGCTCACACTCACCCTCACCCTCACACTAATCCTAAAGCTAACCCTATCCCTAACCCTAAACCTCACCCTAAACATAACCTTCACCCTAACCTCACCCTAACACTTATCCTAACCTTCACTCTAATCCTAACCATCACACTTTGGGGAACACTCACCCTCAGCCTAACCCTGATCTTTACTCTTACCGTCCGCTCACCCTAACCCTCACCCTAACCCTAACCCTCATCCTAACACTCACTCTAACCCTAACCCTATCCATCACCCTAACATTAACCCTCATCCTCACCTTCACCCTCAGCCTAACCCTAAGCCTAAGACTAATCCTAACCCTCACACGCACCCTAGCCCTAACCCTAAACCTAAGCCTAACCCTAACCCTCATCTTAACCCTCACCCTAACCCTAACCCTAACCATCACTCAAAACCTATTCCTAACCCCCACCCTCACCCTCAGCCTAACCCTAATCCTAAGACTAACCCTAACCCTAACCCTCATCCTCACCCTAGCCCGCACCCTAACCCAAATCCAAACCATAACCCTCACCCTAACCCTCACCCTAAACCTAACCCTAAACCTCACAATAAACCTAACCCTAACCCTCAACCTAACCCAAACCCTCACCCTTACCGTAACCCTAATCCTAAACCTCACCCTAAAACTAAACCTAACCCTAACCCTAAACCTCACCCTAAACCTATCCCTAACCTTAACCCTCACCCTAGCCCTCACCTTAACCCGAATCCTAACCCTATACCACATCCTAACCCTCACCCTAACCCTAACCCTAACCCTCACCCTAACCACAACCCTCACCCTCACCCTCAGCCTAAACCTAAGCCTAAGCTTAACCCTAACCCTAAACCTCACATTCAATCTCACCCTACCCTTAATCCTAAATCTAACCCTATCCCTAACCCTAACCTTCACCCTCACCCTAGCCCTAAACCTAAACCTAATCCTAACCATAACCCTAATCCTAACCCTCACCCTAATCCTAACCCTAACCATCACCCAAAACCTATTTCTCACGCCCAACCTCACCCTCAGCCTAACCCTAAGCCTAACCCTAGCCCTAACCTTAACCTTCACCCTCACCCTACCCTGCACCCTAACACTAATCCAAACCATAAACCTCACCCTCAACCTAAACCTAAACCTCACCCTCACCCTCAGCCTAAACCTCGGCCTAACCCTAACCCTAACACTAACCCTCACACTCACCCTCACCCTAACCCTAATGACAGCCCTAAACCTAACCCTCAACCTAACCCTAATCCTCACCCTAACCCTAAACCTAACACTGACCCTAAACCTAACCCTCAACCTAACCCTAACTCTAAACCTAAACCTCAAATTCATCTTCAGCGTAACCCTAACCCTAACACTAAACCTCACCCTAAACATAACCCTAAACCTCACCTTCATCCTAACCGTCATCTTAATCTTCACCCTAACCCTAACCCTAACCATCACCTTAACCCAAACCCTCAACCTCAAACTCACCCTCAGCCTAACACTAAGCCTAAACCTAAACCTAACCCTAACCCACACACTCACCCTCACCCTAACCCTAATCCTAATCTTAACCCTAAGAATAACCCTAACCCTAACATTAACCCTCACCCCAAACATAACCCTCACCCTAAACCTAACCCTCACCCTAACACTTACCCTCACCCTAAAACTAACCCTTACTCTAACACTAACCCTCACACTAACCCTAACCCTCACCCTAACCCTAAACCTCACCCTAACCCTAACCCTAAAATTCACTCTCACCCAAGCCCTCACCCTAACCCTAATTCTAAACCTAACCCTCAACCTAAAGATAACCCTCATCCTCACCTCAAACCTCACACTAACCCTAACCTTATTCCTCAATCTAACCCTCACCCTAACCCTAACCTGAACCCTTAACCTAACCCTCACTCTAATCCTAACCCTCACCCTTATCTTAAACCTCACCCTCAGCTTAACCCTCACCTTTACCCTTACAATCACCCTCACCCTAACCCTCACCTTTACCCTAACCCTCACCATAGCCCTCCCACAACCCTAACCCTAACCCTCACCCTCACCCTCACCCTCATCGTAATACTAACCCCATCAAAATTCATAACCCTGAACCTCAACTTCACCCTAACTGTCACCCTAATTCTTAACCTCACACTAATCCTAACCCTAACCCTAACCATAACTCTCACACTAAACCTAAACCTCACCTTATCCATAACGCTAACCCTTACCCTAACTCTCATATTAACCCTAACTCTAACCCTCACCCTCACCTTCACCCTAACCCTCACCCTAACCCTCACCCTAATCCTAATCCTAACCCTCAGCCTAACCCTCACACTAACCCTAAATATAAACCTAGCCCTAACCCTCACCCTAACCCAAACCCTAACCCTAACCCTCACCTGTACCCTAACCCTCACTCTAAGTCTTAACCTCAGCCCCACCCTAAACCTCACACTTAACGGAAACCTCACCTTAACTCTAAATCTAATCATCACCCTCACCGTCACCCTCATGCTAACCCTAATCCTAACGCTCACCCTAACCCTAAAACTTACGCTAAATCTCACCTTAAACTTCACTCTCACCTACTCCTTCACCCTAACCCTAAACCTAACCCTCACCCTAACCCTCACCCTAAACCTATTGCTAACTCTAACACTCACCCGAAACCTCATGCTATCACTTATCCACACAACAAACCTAACCCTAACCTTAACCCTCACACTCACCCTAAATCTCACCGTAACCCTAAACCTAATCATAACCCTAAACCTAACCCTCACCCTCACCCTAACCCTCTCCATAAACCTTACCCTCACCCTCACCCTCACCCTCACCATAACCCTCACACTAAACCTAACCCTCACCCTAAACCTAACCCTACCCCTCACCATAACCCTCACCCTAAACTTAACCCGAACCTTATCCCTTACCCTAACTGTAACCCTCACCTTTACTCTTACCATCACGCTCATACTAACCCTCACCCTAACGCGAACCCACATCCTAAACCTCACCCTAACCCTAACCCTAACCATCACCATAACCCTAAGCCTCACCCTCACCATAACCCTCAGCCTAAACCTAACCCTAACTCTAACCCTCACCCTCACCGTAGCATTCAGCCAACCCTAATTCTAACCCTAACTCTCATCCTAAACCTCACCCTAACCTTAAGGATAACCATCACCCTAAGACTAATCCTCACCCCCACCCTCACCCTCAGCCTAACCCTAAGCCTAAGCCTAATCCTAAACCTAACCCTCACACTCACCCTCACCCTAACCCTAATCCTAACCCTAACCCTAACACTAAACCCTATCTTCAAAGTAACCCTCACCCTAACCCTAAAGCTAACCCTAACACTAACCCTAACCCTAACCCTCAACCTAACCCTCCCCCTCAACCTAACTCTAACCCTAAACCTCACCCTGACCCTATCCCTAATCCTAACCCTAACCCTAAACCTCACCCTAACCCTAACCCTAACGCTCACCATCAACCTCACCCAAACCTCACACTAACCCTAACCATAATCCTCAATCTAATCCTCACCCTAAAGCTAACCCTAACCCTTACCCTAACCCTAATCCTAAACTTCACCCTCACCCTAAACCTAATCCTAAACCTAACCCTAACCCTCACCCTAACCTTAACCCTCACCCTTAAGGGAACCCTAACACTCATCCTAACCCTCACCCTAACCCTAATCCTAAACCTCACCCTAACACTCACCCTCACCCTAGCACTCACCCTAACCCTAAACCTAAGCCTAATCCTCATGCTACCCATCACCCTAACCCTAACCTCACCCTAACCTTAACAATAGCGCTCAACCTAACCCTAATCCTCACGCTCACCATAACCCTAACCCTAACCCTAAACTCAACCCGAACCCTAACTCTCACACTATCCCTAACCCTAGCACTCAACCTAACCCTAACCCTCACCCTTACCCTCACCCTCAGCAAAACCCTAAGCCTAACCCTAACCCTTAACCTAACCCTCACACTCACCCTAACCCTTATCCTAATCCTAATCCTAACCCTAAGCCTAAGCATCAACCTGACCCTAACACTCACCCTAACCCTAACACTAACCCTAAACTTAACCCTCGACCTAACTCTCCCCCTAAGGCTAAGTCTAACCATAAACTTCAACCTAAACCTAACCCTAATCCTAACCCTAACCCTAAACCTCACCCTAACCCTAAACCTAACCCTCACCCTCACCCTTACTGTAACTCTAAACCTAACCCTAACATTAACACTATTCCTAACCCTAAACCTAAACTTAACCCTAACCCTAACCCTAATCCAAACACTCACCCTCAACCTAACCCTAACTCTCACACCCACCCTCACATTCAGCCTCAGCCTAAGCCTAAGCCTAACCCTAACCCTAACCCTCACACTCACCCTAACACTAAACCTAATCCTAACCCTAACCTTCACCCTCACCCTAACCCTCACCTTAACCTTAACCCTAACATTAACCCCAAACCTAACCCACACCCTCAGATTCACCCTAAACCTAACTCTAACCCTAAACGTCATCCTGACCCTCTCCCTAACCCTAACGCTAACCCTACACCTCACAGTAACCCTAAAACTCAAACTCACTCTCAGCCTAGCCCTCAACCTAACCCTAATCCTAACCATAAACCTCATCCTAAACCTCTCCATAATCCTAAGCCTAACCCTCACCCTAACCCTAACTATCTTACCATCAACCTGACCCTCAGCCTAACCCTAAGCCTAACCATAAACCTAACCCTAACACACACACTCACCCTCATCCTAACCCTAAGCCTAACCCTAAACCTAACCCTATCATTAATTCTAACCCTAACCTTATTCCTCCCCCTAACTGTAACCCTAACCCTAACCCTACCCCTCACAAAAACTCTAACCCTAACCCTCACCCTCAGCCTCAGCCTAAGCCTAAGCCTAAACCTAAACCTAACCCTCACACTCACCCTAAATCTAAACCTAATCCTAACCCTAACCCTAACCCTCACCCTCACCCTAACCCTCACCTTAACCCTAACCCTAACACTAACCCTAACCCTAACCCTCACCCTCAGCCTCACCCTAACCCTAACTCTAACCCTAAATCTCACCCTCACACTTACCCTGACCCTAATCCTATCCTTAAACCGGAACTTCACCCTAACCCTAAACCTAAACTTCACCCTCACCCTAGCCCTCCCCCTAACCTTAATCCTAACCCTAACCCTCATACTAACCCTCCCCCTAACTCTAACCCTAATCCTAACACTAATTCTAACCCTCACCCTCAAACTCAACCTCAGCCTAATCCTAACATTAACCCTAACCCTAACCCTCACCCTCACCCTCACCCTAACTCTAATCCTAACCCTAACCCTAACCCTCACACTCACCCTCACCTTAACACTAATCCTAATCCTAATCCTATCACGAACCCTCAGCCACACACTAAACCTCACCCTAACCCTTACCCTAACAGTAACCCTAACCTTAACCTAACCCTCACCATAAAACTAACTCTAAACCTAACCCTCACCCTCACCTTAACCCTGAACCTAATCCTAATCCTAAACCTCAACCTAAACCTAAACCTTATCCTAACACTTACCCTCACCCTAACACTAACACTAACCCTATCACTAACCCTCACACTAATGCTAACCATCACCCTAAACCTAAACCTCACCCTAACCCTAACCCTAAACCTCAACTTCACCTTAGCCCTCACCCTAAGCCTAACCTTCATCCTCACCCTAAACCTCACACTAACCCTAACACTAATCCTCAATTTAACCCTCACCCTAAATTCTAACCCGACCCTCACCCTTACCATAACCCTCAACCTCAGCCTAACCCTCACCTTTACTCTTATAGTCACCCTCATCCTAACCCTCACCCTAACCCTAACCCTCATCCTAACCCTCACCCTAACCGTAACCCTAACCATCACCCTAACCCTAACCCTCGCCCTCACCTTCAACCTCAGCATAACCCTAAGCCTAAGCCTAAACCTATCCCTAAACCTCACAGTCATTGTAGCCCTCACTCTAACTCTTATCCTAACCCTAAACCTCATCCTAACCCTAAACCTAACCATAAACTAAACCAGCACTCTAAACCTAATCCTCATCCCCACCCTCACACCTCAGCCTAAACCTAAGCCTAAGCCTAACCCTAACCCTAACCCTCACACTCACCCTCAACCTAACCCTAAACCTAACCCTAACCCTAACCCTAAACCTAAACCTCAACCTAACCCTCACCGTAAACCTAACCCTAAACCTAACCCTCACCCTGACCTTAGTCCTCACCCTAACCCTCAACCAAAACCTAACCCTCACCCTCACCCAAACCCGAACCTTAACCCTTACCCTAAGCCTACCCCTAACATTAACCCTAAACCTCACCCTAACCCTAACACTAACCCTCACAATCACCCTAGCCCTCAACCTAACCCTACTTGTAACCCTAAACCTCATCCTAACCCTCACCCTAAACCTAACCTTAACCCTCACCCTAAACCTAAACCTAATTCTCACCCTCAAACTAAACCTAACCCTAACCCTCACCATAACCCTAACCCTAAACCTCACCCTAACCCTAAACCTAACCCTCGCCCTCACCCTCGCCCTCATCCTAACCCTAATCCTAACCGTAACCCTCATGCTAACCCTCACACTAACCCTAACCCTAACTCTCACCCTAAAACAAGCCCTACTCCTAACCCTCAACCTATACCTAAACTTAACCCTAACCCTAAAACTCACCCTCATGATAGCCCTCACATTAAGCCTAATCCTAAACATAACCCCCATTATAACCATCACCCTAAACCTAACCCTAACCCTCACCCTAACCCTAACCCTCACCCTCACTCTCAGCCTAACCCTAAGCCTTACTCTAACCCTAACCCAAACCCGAACCCTCACAGTCACCCTCACCCAAACCCTAATCCTAAAACGAACCCTATTCCTAACCCTAAACCTCACCCTAAAACTCAACCTAAACCTAAACCTAAAACTAATCCAAAACTAACCCTCACACTAACCCTCACCTTAAGTCAAACTCTAACCCTAAACCTCACCCCCACCCTAACCCTAACCCTCACCCTCACCATCTCCCTCAGCCTATCCCTAAGCCTAAACCTAACCCAAACCCAAACCCTCACACTCACTCTCACCCTAAACCTCAGCCTTACCCTAAGACTAAGCCTAAGCCTAAACCTAACCCTAACCCTCACCTTAACCATAAGCCTCACCCTAAACTTAACACTCACTCTAACCCTAACCCTAACCCTCACCCTCACCAACACCCTCACCCTAACCGTAACCCTCACCCTCACCCTAAATCAAACCCTAACCCTAACCCTCACCCAAACCCTAAGCCTAACTCTAAACCTAACCCTAACCCTCACACTCACCTTCAACATAAATTAATCCTAAACCTAACCCTATCCCTAACCCTAACCCTCACACTAACCCTCACCCTAGTGCTCACCCTAACACTAATCCTAAGCCTAAACCTCAACATAACCCTCACCCTAACCCAAAACCTCACCCTAACCCTAACTTTAAGCCTCACTTTCATGCTAGGCCTAGGCCTAAGCCTAAGGTTAAGCCTAACCCTAACACTCACCTAACCCTAACACGAACACTAACCTTAACTCTAACCCTAAACCTCACCCTCACCCTAACCCTAAACCTAAAACTAACTCTAAAACTCAACCTAACCCTAACCCTCACCCTCACCCTAGCCCTCAGCCTAACCCTAATCCTAACATTAATCTTCATCCTAAACCTCACCCTAACCCTAAACCTAACCCTCACCCTAACCCTAGCCCTAACCCTAACCCTAACCCTCAACCTAATCATAACCGTTACTCTCACCGTAACCCTAACCCTAACCCTCACCTTAAACCCAAATTTAACTGGAACCCTAACACTCACCCTAACCCTAACCCTAACCCTCAGCCTAATCCTAACCCTCACCCTCACCCTCACCCTAATAATAAATCTAACAATAACCCTAACCCAAACCCTTACAATCAGCCTCACCCTAACCATAACTCTAACCATAAAAATCACTTTCACCATAACCCTAATCCTAAACCTAACCCTAAACCTCACCCTAACCCTAACCTTAACCCTAAACCTCATCCTCAACCTAGCCCTCACCCTCACCCTAATCCTAACCCTAACCCTCAACCTAACCCTCACCCTAACCCTAAAACTCAACCTCACTGAAACCCTTACCCTACCCCTCATCCTAACCCTAAACTTAACCCAAACCCTAACTCTCACCCTAATGCTAACCCTAACCCTCACCCTAAACCTAACACTCACCCTCAGCCTCAGCCTCAGTCGAAGCCTAAGCCTAAGCCTAACCCTAACACTAACCCTCACACTCTCCCTAACCCTAACCCTAATCCTATTCCTAAACTTAACCCTAACGCTCACCGTCACCCTATCCCTCACCTTAACCCTAACCCTAACACTAACCCTAAACCTAAGCCTCACCCTCAGCCTCACCCTAACCCTAACTCTAACCCTAAATCTCATCCTCACCCTAACCCTATCCCTAAATGTCACCCTAAACCTAAGCATAAACCTCACCCTCAACCTAGACTTCCCCCTAACCCTAACCCTCATCCTAACCCTCCCCCTAACCCTAATATTAACTTTCACTCTAACACTAACCCTCACCCTAAGCCTCACCCTCAGCCTAAGCCTAAACCTAACCCTAAACCTCACACTCACCATAACCCTAACCCTAATCCTAATGCTGACACTAACCCTAACCCTCACCCTCACCCTAACCCTCAACTTAACAATAACCCTAACATTAACCCTAAACCTAACCCACACCCACAGCCTTACCCTAACCCTAACTCTAGCCCTAAACATCACCCTGACATTAACCCTAAGCTTCACCCTAACCCTAAACCTAAAACTCACCCTCACCCTAACAATAAAACTAACCCTGACCCTAAACCTCATCCTAACCCTCCCCCTAAAACTAACTCTAAATCTAAACCTCACCCTCACTCTAACCCCAACCCTAAACTTAAACCTCACCCTAAACCGCACCCTAACCCTAATCCTCACCCTCACCTTCACCCTCCACCTCAACTTCACTGTAACCCTAACCCTAACTATAACACAAACCCTAGCCCTAACACTAACCCTAACCCTAACCATATCCCTCACCCTCAACCTCACCCTCACCGCAATCTTAACCCTAACCATAACACTAACAATAACCCTAACCCTAAACCTAACCCTAATTCTCACCCCCACCCTCATCCTCAGCCTAACCCTAAGCCTAACCCTCACCGTATACCTAACCCTAAACCTAAACCTAACCCTAACACTAAACCTAACACTAATCCTAAGCTTCACCCTCACCCTAACACAAACCCTAACCCGAACCCTCACCCTAACCCTAAGCCTAAGCCTAAGGCTAACCCTAACCCTAACCTTCACACTCAATCTACCCTAACCCTAATCCTAAACCTAACCATATCCCTAAACATAACCCTCACCGTAACCCTCACAATAGCCCTCACCCTAACCCTAATCATAACCCTAAACCTCATCCGAAAACTCACCCTAACCCTAACCCTAACCCTCACCGTCATGCTCGGCCTAAGCCTAAGCCTTAGCCTAAGGCTAACATTACACCTGACCCTCACCCTAACCCTAACCTTAACACTAACCCTAAATCTAAACCTAAACCTCACTCTAACCATAACCCTAACTCTAACCCTAAACCTAAACCTAAACCTCATCCTAACCCTAAACCTAACCTTCACCCTCACCCTCACCTTAACCCTCACCCTAACCCTAACCCACACCCTAACACTTACCCTCACCCTAACACAAACCCTAACACTAACACTGACCCTCACACTAAGCTAGCCATCAAACTAACCCTAAACCTAAACCTAAACCTAACCTTCACCCTCACCCTATCCCTAACCCCCATCTTCCCCCTAAACCTCACCATAACCCTAACACTAATCCTCAATCTAACCCTCACCCTCACTCTACCCCGAACCCGAAACCTCACCCTAACCCTAACCCTGACCCTTACAGTAACCTTCAACCTCAGCCTAACCCTCACGTTGACCCTTACGGTCACCCCCACCCTAACCCTCACCCTAACCCTAACCCTCACCCTCATGCTCAGCCTATGCCTAAGCCTAAGCCCAAGCCTAACTGTAAACCTGACCCTCACCCTAACCCTAAACCTAACACTAACCATAACTCTAAACCTAAACCTCATACTCAAGCACACCCTCAGCATAAACCTAAGGCTAACCCTAACCCTAACACTAACCCTCACACTCACACTAACACTAACCCTAATCCTAATCCTAACCCTAACCCTAACCCTCACACTAACAATAACCCTCACCTTAACCCTAACCCTAACACTAACCCCAAACCTAACCCTAACCCTCACCCTCAGCCTCACCTTAACCCTAATTCTAAACCTAAACTTCACCCTCACCCTAATCCTACCGCTAAACCTAACCCTAACCTTAACCCTAACCCTAGCCCTCCCCCTAACTATCACCCTAACCCTAACCCTAAAACTAACCCTAACTCTAACCCTTACCCTAACAATAAACCTCACCCTAACCCTAAACCTAAGCCTCACCCTAACCCTAAACCTCACCCTCACCCTCAGCCTAAACTTAAGCCTAACCCTAAACCCAACCATAACCCTCACACTAACCCTAAACCTAAGCCTAATCCTAATCCTAACCCTCAACATAACCCTCACCCTAACCCTAAACCTAACCCTAATACTAACCCTAAACCTAACCCTAACCCTAACCCTAACACTAACCCTCACACTCACCCAAACCCTAAACCTAATACTAATACTAACCCTAACCCTAACCCTCACCCTCACTCTCACCCTCACCGTAACCCTAACCCTAACACTAACCCAAACCTTAACCCTAACCCTCACCCTCAGCCTCACCTTAATCCTAATTCTAACCCTAAACTTCACCCTCACCCTAACCCTACCGCTAAACCTAACCCTAACCTTAACCTTAACCCTAGCCCTCCCCCTAACTATCACCCTAACCCAAACACTAACATGAACCCTAACTCTAACACTTACCCTAACACTAAACCTCACCCTAACCCTAAACCTAAGCCTCACCCTAACCCTAAACCTCACCCTCACCCTCAGCCTAAACTTAAGCCTAACCATAAACCTAACCATAACCCTCACACTAACCCCTAACCTAAGCCTAATCCTAATCCTAACCCTCAACATAACCCTCACCCTAACCCTAAACCTAACCCTAATACTAACCCTAACCCTAACCCTAACCCTAACCCTAACACTAACCCTCACACTCACCCAAACCCTAAACCTAATATTAATACTAACCCTAACCCTAACCCTCACCCTCACTCTCACCCTCACCGTAACCCTAACCCTAACACTAACCCAAACCCTAACCCTAACCCTCACCCTCAGCCTCACCTTAATCCTAATTCTAACCCTAAACTTCACCCTCACCCTAACCCTACCGCTAAACCTAACCCTAACCTTAACCTTAACCCTAGCCCTCCCCCTAACTATCACCCTAACCCAAACACTAACATGAACCCTAACTCTAACACTTACCCTAACACTAAACCTCACCCTAACCCTAACCCTAAGCCTCACCCTAACCCTAAACCTCACCCTCACCCTCACTCTCAGCCTAACCTTAAGCCTAACCCTAAACCTAACCCTAACCCTCACACTAACCCTAAACCTAACCCTAATCCTAATCCTAACCCTAACCCTAACCCTAACCCTCACCCTAACCCTAAACCTATCCCTAACACTAACCCTAACCCTAACCCTCACCTTCAACCTCACCCTCAGCCTAACCCTAAGCCTAACCCTAATCCAAACCCTAACACACACACTCACCCTTACCCTAACTCTAATCCTAACCCTAACCCTAACCCTAACCCTCACGCTCATGCTCGGCCTAAGCCTAACCCTAAGCCTAAGCTTAAGCCTAACCCTAACCCTCACAGTAATGCTCACCCTAACCCTAACCCTAACACAAAAGTTAATTCTAACCATAAACCTCACTCTCACCCTAACCCTAACTCTAACCCTAACTCTAAACTCACCGTAACCCTAACCCTAACCCTAACCCTCTCCCTAACCCGAACCCTCACCCTCACCCTAGACATCAACCTAACCCTAATCCTAACCCTAACCCTAATCCTAACCCTAAACCTAAACCTAACCCTAACCATCACCCTTAACCTAATCCTCAAACCCACGCTCACCCTCAGCCTAACACTAAGCTTAAGCCTAATCCTAACCCTAAACCTCACACTCAGCCTCACCATAACCCTAATCCTAAATCCAAACCTAACACTAACCCTAAACCTCAACCTAACCCTCACCCTAACCCTAACACTAACCTTAAACCTAACCCTCCCCCTAACCCTCCCCTTAACACTAACTCTAACACTAAACCTCACCCTCCCCCTAACCCTCACCCTAAATCTAAACCTAACCCTCACCCTCACCCTAAAAATAACAATAACACAAACCCTCACCCTAAACCTAACCTTAAATTAAACCCTCACCCTAACCGTAACTCTAACCCTAACCCTAAACCTCACCCTAACCCTAACCCTAACCCTCACCGTCAGCCTCACCCTAACCATAAACTTAACCTTAACCATAACACTAACAATAACCCTAACCCTAACCCTAATCCTAAACCTGACGCTCACCCTAACCCTAACCCTAACACTCACCGTAACTCTAACCCTAACCCTCACCCTAACCCTGAAATTAACACAAACCCTAACTCTCACCCAAACGCTAACCCTAACTCGAATCCTAAACGTAACCCTCACCCTCAGGTTAACGCTAAGCCTAACCCTATCCCTAAGCCCAAACTAAGCATTCACCCTAACACTAACCCTAATACTAATCCTAACCCTAAACCTAACCCTCACCCTCCTCCTAACCCTCACCCTAACTCTAACCCTAACACTAACCCTAACCCTTACCCTAACCCTCACCCTAACACTTACCCTAATCCTAACTCTCACCCTTAGGGGAACACTCACCCTCAGCCTAACCCTCACCTTTATTCTTACCATCACACTCACCCTAACCCTCACCCTAACCCTAACCCTCATCCTAACACTCAGCCTAACCCTAAAGCTATCCATCACCCTAACCCAAAATCTCACCCTCACCCTCACTCTAAGCCTAACCCTAAGCCTAAGACTAAGCCTAACCCTAACCCTCACCCTCAACCTAGCCCTCTCCCTAAACCTAATCCTAACGCTAAGCCTCATCCTAACACTCACCCTAACTATCACCCAAAACCTATTCCTCACCTCCACCCTCACCCTCAGCCTAACCCTAAGACTAAGCTTAACCCTAACCATAACCCTCAACCTCAGGCTCACCCTCACCACAAACTAAACCCAAAACACAACATTAAAAATAACCCTAATTTTAACCCTAACCCTAAACCTAATCTTCACCCCCACCCTCATCCTCAGCCTAACCCTAACTCTAAACCTAATCCTAAACCTAACCCTAATCCTCAGCCTCACCCTCACCCTAACGCAAACCCTAACCCTAATCCTCACCAAAACCCTAAGCCTAAGCCTAAGCCTAACCCTAACTCTCACACTCACCCTCAACCTAACCCTAATCCTAAACCTAACCCTATCCCTAAACCTAACCCTCACCCTTACCCTCACCCTAGCTCTCACCCTAAAACTAATCCTAACCCTAAAACTCATCCTAACACTCACCCTTACCCTAACCCTAACCCTCACCCTAACCCTAACCCTAATCCTCACCCTCATGCTTGGCGTAAGCCTAAGCCTAAGACAAAGCCTAACCCTAACCCTAACCCTCATCCTAACCCTAACCCTAAAACTAACCCTAATTCCAAACCAAAACCTCACCCTCACCCTAACCCTAACTCTAAGCCTAACCCTAAACCTAAACCTCATCCTAACCCCAACCCTAACCCTCACCCTTACGCTCACCGTAACCATAACCCTAACCCTAATGGTAACAATAACCCTAATCCTAACCCTAAACCTCACCCTAACCATAACCCTCACCGTAACCCTATCACTCACACTAACCCTAACCTTCACCCTCACCCTCACCCTAACCCTAACCCTTAACGTCCCCCTCACCCAAAACCAAAGCCTAACCTTAACCCTCAACCCTAACCCTAAGCCTAAGCCTAACCCTAACCCTAACACTAACCCTCACACTGACCCTCAACCTACACCTAATCCTAAACCTAACCCTAACCCTCACAGTAACGCTCACACTAGCACTCACCCTAACTCTAATCCTAAACCTAAACCTCATCCTAACCCTCACCCTAACCCTTACACTAACCCTAACCCTAACCCTCACCCTCATCCTCGGCCTAAGCCTAAACCTAAGCCTAAGCTTAAGCCTAACCCTAACCCTCACACTAATTCTCACCCTAAACCTAATCCTAAAACTAACCCTAACTCCAACCCTAAACCTCACCCTCACACTAACCCTAACTCTAACCCTAACCCTAAACCTAAACCTCATCCTAACCCCAAAACTAACCCTCACCCTTACCCTCACCGTAAACATAACCCTAACCCTAACCGTAACAATAACTCTAACCCTAACCCTAAAACTCACCCTAACCATAACCCACACCCTAACACTAACCCTCACCCTAACACTAACCCTCACACTAACCCTAACCATCACACTAACCCTAACCCTTACCCTAATCCTAAACCTCACCCTTACCCTAAACCTAACCCTAAACCTCACCCTCACCCTAGCCCTCACCCTAACCCTAATTCTAACACTCACCCTCACCCTAACCCTAATCCTCATCCTCAAGCTAAACCTCACACTAACCCTAACCCTAATCCTCAATCTAACCCTCACCCTAACCGTAACCCAAACCCTTACCCTAAGCCTAACCCTAACCCTAACCCTCACACTTATCTTAAACCTCACCTTCAGCCTAACCCTCAACTTTACACTTACTATAACCCTCACCCTAAACCTCACCCTAAACCTAACCCTCATCCTACCCCTCAACCTAACCCTAATCCTAACCATCACCCTAACCCTAATCCTCACCCCCATCCTCACCCTCAGCCTAAGCCTAACCAGAACCCTAACCCTCACACTCACCCTGACCCTAACCTTAATACTAACTCTAACCCTAACCCTAACAATAAACCTCAACTTAACCCTCACCCTAACCCTAACCCTAACACTAACCCTAAACCTGCCTTCAAACCAATCCTCCCCCTAACCCTAACTCTAAACCTGAATCTCACCCTCACCCTCACTGTAACTCTAACCCTAACCCTACCCCTACCCCTAATCCTAGCCCTCAACCTCACCCTAACCCTAGTCCTAACCCCAACCCTCACCCTATCCCTAACCCACACCCTCACCGTAATCCTAACCCTCATCCTAACCCTCACCCTAACCCTAACTAATCCTAAACATCAACTTAACAATAACCCTAATGCCCACCCTCACCCTAGCCCTCACCCTAACCCTATTCCCAACCCTAATCCTCATTAGAACCCTCTCCCTAACCCTAACCCTAACCCTAACCCTCAACCTAATGCTAACCCTCAGCCTCACCAAAACCCTTATGCTAACCCTCACCCTAACCCTAAACTTAACCATAAACCTAACCCTCATCGTAACCCTAAACCACACCCTCAGCCTCACCCTCACCCTAACCCTAACGCTAAAGCTAACTCTCCCCCTAACTCTCACCATAAACCTAACCCTAACACGAACCCTAACACTAACCCTCAACGTAACCCTCACCCTAAAACTAACTCTAAACCAAAACCTCACCCTCACCCTAAACTTAACTCTAAGCCTAACCCAAACCCTAAACCTCACCCTAACCCAAACCCTAACACCAACCCTCAACCTAACCCTCACCCTAACCCTAATTCTATCCCAAAACCTCACCCTCACCCTAAACCTAACTCTAACCCTAACCGAAACCCTAAACCTCACCCTAACCCTAACCATAACCCTTACCCTAACCATAACCCGCACCCTGACCCAAACCCTCACCCTAACACTTACCCTGACGCTAACACTAATCCTAACCCTAACACAAACCCTCACACTAACCCTAACCCTAACCCAAACTAACCCTCACCCTCACCCTAACACTAACACTAACACTCACACTAACACTCACCCTAACCCTCCCCCTAACCCTATATCTAACCCTAAACCTCACCCTCACCCTAAACCTAACCCTAAATCCCACCCTAACCCTAACGTTAACCCTCAGCTGCACCCTCACCCTCACCGGTATTCTAACCCTAACCCTAACAAAAACAGTAACCCTAACCCGAACCATCACCCTAACCCTAATCCTCACACCCACACTCACCCTCAGCCTAACACTAAGCCTAAGACTAACCCTCACCCTAACCCTTACACTCACCCTCACCCTAACCCTAATCCTAACCCTAAACATATCCCTAAACCTCATCCTAACCCTCACCCTCACCCTAACCCCAACGCTAAACCTAACCCTAAACCTCACCCTAACCCTCCAGCTAACCCTAACTTTAACCCTAAACCTCACCCTCACCCTAACCCTAACACTAAACCTAACCCTAAACCTCACCATAAACCTTACCCTCACCCTCAACCTCAACTTCACCGTAACTCTAACTCTAACCGTAACAATAACACTCACCCTAACCCTAACCATAACCATAACCATAACCCTCACCCTCAGCCTCACCCTCACCACAAACTTTACCCTAAACATAACACTAACAATAACCCTAAACCAAACCCTTACCCTAATCCTTAACCCCACCCTCCCACTCAGCCTAAACCTAAGCCTAATCCTAAGCCTAACCCTAAGCCTCACCATAACTCTAACCCTATCCCTCACCCAAACTCTAACCCTAACACTAAACCTCAACTTAAGGCTAAATCTAACCCTAACCCTAACCCTAACCAGCACCCTAACCCTCACACTTAACCTCTACCTCAGCCTAACCCTAAGCCTAAACCTAACCCTAACCCTAACCCATACACTCACCCTCACCCTAACCCTAGTCCTAAACATAAACCTAACCATTACCTTCACACTAACCCTCACCCTAACCCTAAACCTAAAACTAACCCTAACCCTAAACCTCAACCTAACCCTCACCCTAACCCGAACTCTAACCCTAAACCTCACACTCACCCTAACCCTAACTCAAACCCTAACCCTAACCCTAATCCTCATCCTAACCCTAACCCTCATACTCACCCTCACTGTAAACTTAACCCTAAACCTAACAATAACCCTAAACCTCACCGTAACCATAACATTCACCCTAACCCTAACCCTCACCCTAACACTTACCCTCACCCTTACCTTAACCCTAACTCTAACACTAACCCTCACAGTAACCGTAACTCTCACCCTAATCCTAAACCACACCCTAATCCTAACCCACACCCTCACTGTAACCCTAATCTTAATCCTAACCCTCACACTAGCCCTCTCCCTAACCCTAATTCTAAACATAACCCTCACCCTAACTCTAACAATCATCCTCACCCTAAACCTCACACTAACCCTAACCCTACTCCTCAATCTAACCCTCACCCTCACCCTAACCCTCACCCTAACCCTTACACTAACCCTCACCCTAATCCTAACACTCACCCTTAGGGGAACACTCACCCTCAGCCTAAACCTCACCTTTACTGTTACCGTCATGCTCACCCTAAGCCTCATCCTAACCCTAACCCTCATCCTAACACTCAGCCTAACCCTAACCCTATCCATCACCCTAACCCTATCCCTCACCCTCACCCTCACCCTCAAGCTAAACCTAAGCCTAACCTAAGCCTAACCATAACCCTCACCTTCACCCTAGCCCTCACCCTAAACCTAATCCTAACCCTTACTCTCATCCTCACTCTCACCCTAACCCTAACCCTAACCATCACCCAAAACCTATTCCTAACCCCCACCCTCACCCTCAGGCTACCCTAACCCAAACCTAACACTAACCCTAACCCTCACCCTCACCCTAGCCCGCAACGTAACCCTAATCCTAACCATAACCCTCATCGGTAACCGTCACCCTAACCCTAACCCCAAACCTCACCCTAACCTAACCCTAACCCTAACCCTCAACCTAACCCTAACCCTCACCCTCACCGTAACCCTAACCGTAACCCTGACCCTAACCCTAAACCTAACCCAAAACTTAAACCTCACCCTAAACCTAACTCTAATCTTAACCCTCACCCTAGTTCTCACCCTAACCATATACCTCATCCTAACCCTCACCCTAAACCTAACTCTAAACCTCACCCTAATCCTAAACCTCAACCTTACCCTCAGCCTAACCTTAACCCTCACCCTAACATTAACCCTCACACTCACACTCACCCTAACCCTAATCCTAAATCTAACCCTATCCCTAACCATAACCCTCACCCTAACCCTCACCCTAACTCTTACCCTAACACCAATCCTAACACTAACTCTCACACTAACCCTAACTCTAACCCTAAACCTCACCCTCACCCTCACCTTAACCCTCACCCTCAACCTCAGCCTAAACCTAAGCCTAAGCCTAACCCTAACCCTAACACTCACACTCACCCTCACACTAACACTAATCCTAATCCAAGCCCTAACCCTAAACCTCACCCTAACCCTAACCCTCACCCTCACCCTAAACCTAACACTAACCCTAACCCTAACCCTCAGCCTCAACCTCACCCTCACCTTAACTTTAAGCCTAAACCTAAACCTAACCCTAAACCACACACTCACCCTCATGCTAACCCTAATCATAATCCTAACCCTAACAATAACCCTAACCCTAGCGCTAACCCTCACCCTAAACATAACCCTCACCCTAACCCAAACCCTCACCTTAACACTTACCCTCACCCTAAAAGTAACCCTAACTCTAACACTTACCCTCACACTAACCCTAACCCTCACAGTAACCCTAAACCTCACCCTAACCTTAACCCTAAACCTAACCTAAACCTCACTCTCACACTGGCCCTCACCCTAACCCTAATTCTAACCCTAACCCTCAACCAAACCCTAACCCTGAACCTCACAATAAACCTCACACTAACCCTAAAACTAATCCTCAATCTAACCCTCACCCTAACCCTAACCCTCACCCTTATCTTAACCCTCACCCTCAGCCTAACCCTCACCTTTACCCTTACCATCACTCTCACCCTCAACTTTACCCTAAACCTCACCCAAGCCCTCACCCTAACCTTAACCCCAAACCTCACCCTCACCCTCAGCTTTACACTAATCCTATCACTATTCCTAACCCTAAACCTCACCCTCACCCTGACGGTCAGCTAATTCTTACCCTCACACTAATCCTAACCCTAACCCTAACCTAACACTCACACTAAACCTAACACTCACACTAACCGTAACCCTACCCCTTACTCTAACCCTGACCTTAACCCTAACTCTAACCCTCACCCTAACTCTCACCCTAAACCTCACCCTCACCCTAAATCTGACCCTAACCCTAATAACAACCCTAACCCTCACCCGAACATTAACCCTCACCCTCACCCTAATCCTGACCCTAACCCTCATCCTAATCCTAACTCTAACCCTAAGCCTAACCCTCACCCTAACCCTAAGAATAACCCTAACCCTAACCCTCACCCTAACCCACACCCTAACCCAAACCCTAACCCTAACCCTCACCCTCACCCTAACCCTCATCCTAACACTTAACCTCATCCTCACCCTAAACCTCACATTAACCGAACCCTCACCGTAACTATAACCCTAACTGTCACCCTCACTGTCGCCTTCACGCTAAGCCTAACCCTAACCCTCACCCTAACCCTAAAACTCATCCTAATCCTCAACCTAACCCTCACCCTAACCGTAATGCTAAGTCAAACACTCAGCCGAACCCTCATGCTATCACTTACCCACACCACAAACCTAACCCTAACCTTAACCCTCACCCTCACCCTAAACCTCACCCTAACCCTAAACCTAATCCTAACCCTCACCCTCACCCTAACCCTAACACTAACCCTCACCTAACCCTAACCCTAACCTTCTACCTAACCCTAAACATCACCATCACCCGAACCCTCACCCTAACCCTAACTCTCACGCACACCCTAAACCTCAACCTCACCCTTACCCTAACCCTCAACTAATCCTCACCCTAACCCTAACCATTACCTAACCTAGACCCTCACCATCACCCTCACCTTCACCCTAACCCTCACCCTCACCCTAGACCTCACCCTAAACATAACCCTAACCCTAAACCTCACCGTCTCCCTCACCCTCAACCTCAGCCTATACCTAACCCTATCCCAAATCCTAACCCTAACACTCACCCTCACTGTAACCCTCACCATAACCCTTACCCTCACCCTCACCCTCACCCTAACCATAACCCTCATACTAAACCTAACCCTCACCCTAAACCTAAACTTACCCCTCACCCTAAACCTCACCATAAACTTAACCCTAACCCTAACTCTTACCCTCACGCTAGAACTCACCCAAACCCTAATTCTAACCCTAACCCTCATCCACATCACAATTACCCTAACCCTAATCCCCAATCTAACCCTAACCCTAACCCTAACCCTTACCATAACCCTCAACGTAACACTAACCCTCACCCTTAACGTAACCCTCACCCTTAGCCCAACCCTCAACTTTACTCTTACTGACACGATCACCCTAACCGGAACCCTAACCCTATCCATCACCATAACCCTAACCCTCACCCTCACCATCACCCTCAGCCTAAAAGTATGCCTAAGCCTAACCCTAACCTTAACCCTCCCCTCACCCTAGCCCTCACCCTAATCCTAATCCTAACCCTAAACCTCATCCTAACTCTCACCCTAAACATAAGGCTAACCATCACCCTAAGCCTAATCCTCACACCCACCCTCACCCTCAGCCTAACCCTTAGCCTAAGCCTAATCCTAACCCTAACCCTCACACTCACCCTAACCCTAATCATAACCCTAAACCTAAGCATAACCCTAAACCTCAATCTTACACTAACCCTAAACCTAACGCTAACCCTAACACTAGCCCTAATTCTAACCCTCACCCTTACCCTCCCCCTCAACCTAACTCTAACCCTAAAAGTCTCCCTCATCCTATCCCTAATCCTAAACCTAACTCTAAACCTCACCCTAAACCTAACCCTAACCCTCACCCTCACCCTCACCCATACCATAAGTCTAACCCTAACCCTAACATTAACACTAACCCTAATACTAACCTAACCCTATCCCTAACCATAATCCTCACCCTCATCCTCACCCTCACTGCAAACTTAACCCTAAACATAACACTAAAAATAACCCTAAACTTAACCCTAAACCTAACCCTAATCCTCACCCCCACCCTGACCCTAAACCTAACCCTAACCCAAACCCTAACCCTAATCCTCTCCCTAAACCTAAGCCTAACCCTAACCCTAACCATAAACCTCACACTCACTCTCACCCTAACCCAAATCCAAAATCTAACCGTATCCCTCAACCTAAACCTCACACTAGCCCTTACCCTAAACCAAACCCTAACCCTCATCCTCACCCGAACTCTAACCCTCACCCTCACCCTCACTGTCAGCCTAAACCTAAACCTAAGCCTAACCCTAACCCTAACCCTCACACTCACACTCATCCTAACCTTAATCCTAACCCTAAACCTCACCCTAACCCTAAACCTCACCCTAAACTTAACCCTAACACTAACCGTAACCCTCACTATAACCCTAACCCTCATCCTCACCATAAAACTCACACTAACCCTAACTCTAAGCCTAATCACCAATCTACCCCTCACACTAACCATAACCCTCACCCTAACCCTACCCCTCACCCTAACACTTACCCTCACCCTAACACTAACCCTAACCCTAACACTAACCCTAACCATCACCCTAATCCTAAAACTCATCCTAACCCTAACCCTAACTCTAACCCTCACAATCACCCTAGACCTCACCCTAAACATAATTCTAACCCTAACCCTCACCCTAACCCTAACACTCATCCTCACCCTAAACCTCACACTAACCCTAACTCTAACCCTAATCCCCAATCTAACCCTCACCCTAACCCTAACCCTAAACCTAACCCAAAACCTACTTACCCAAAACCTAAAACTCACCCTAACACTAATCCAAACCCTCACCCTAACCATAACCCTCACCCTAAACCAAACCCTCACCCTAACACTAATCATCACCTTAACCGTCACCCTAAACCTCACACTCACCCTCACCCTAAACCTAATCCTAAAAATAACCCTATCCCTAAACTTCGACCTAACCCTCACCCTCACCCTAACACTAACCCCAACCCTAAACCTCACCCTAATACTCCCCCTAACCCTAACTCTAATCCAAAACCTCACCCTCAGCCTACCCCTAAACCTAACCATAAATCTCAACCAAAAGGTCACACTAGCCCTAAACCTCAACCTCACTGTAACTCTAACCCTAACCTTAACCCTAAACATAACCATAACCCTCACCCTAAGCCTCACCCTCACCACAAACTTAACCCTAACTATAACACTAACAATAACCCTAGCCCTAACCATAACAGTAACCCTCAAAGTAACCCTAACCCTAACCCTGATCCTAAACCTAACCCTATCCCTAAGCCTAACCCTAACCCTAACCCTCGCACTCACCCTCAACCTAACCCTAATCCTAAACCTAACCCTATGCCTAAACCTAATCCTCATCATAACCCTCACACTAGCCCTCACCCTAACCCTAACACTAATCCTAACCGTAAACCTCATCCTAGCACTCAACCTAACCCTTATACAAACCCTCACCCTCACCCTAACACTAACCCTCACCCTCACCCTAAACCTCAGGAAATCCCTATCACACTCACACTAAACCTCACACTCACCCTATCCCTTACCATAATCCTAATGCTAACCCTAACCCTACCCTGCACCCTCAGCCTCAACTTAACCCTAACTCTAACCCTAAACCTCACCCTCACCCTAACCCTAACCCTAAACCTAAACCTCACCATAACCCTAACCCTAACCATCACACTCACACTAAAACTTACCCTAATCCTAATAGTAAACCTAAGCCTAACCCTCAACCTCAACCTAACGCACAACCTAACCCTAACCCTAACACTAACCCTCACCCTAACCCTATACCCTAACCCTCAAACTAACCCTAACCCTCACTCTCACCCTCACCCTCAGCCTAAACCTAAGGCTAACACTAACCCTAAACCTAACCCTCACACTCACCCTAACCCTAAACCTAATCCCAATAATAACCCTAAACCTAATCCTCACCTTCACCCTCAGCCTCACCCTAAACCTAATTCTAAACCTAAACTTCACCCTCACTCTAACTCTAACGCTAAATCTAAACCTAACCTTAACCCTAACACTCACCCTAACCCTCATCCTAACCCTAACTCTACGCCTAAACCTCACCCTCACCCTAACCCTAAATCTAACACTAACCCTAACACTAAACCTCATCCTTACCTTAACCCTAACCCTCAAACGAACCCTAACCCTCACACTCACCCTCACCCTCAGCCTAAACCTAAGGCTAACCCCAACACTAACCTAACCCTCACACTCACCCTAAACCTAACCCTAATCCAAATCCTAACCCTCACCCTCAGCCTCACCCTAACCCTAATTCTAACGCTGAACTTCACCCTCACACTAACACTAACACTAACACTAACCATAACCCTAACCCTATACCAGCCCTCCCCCTAATTCTCACCATAACCCTAACCCTAACGCTAAACCTAAAACTCAACCAAACTCTCACCCAAACCCTAATTCTAAGCCTAAACTTCATCCTCACCCTAACCCTAACCCTAAACCTAATCCTAAACTTCACCCTAAACCTCACCCTAACCCTCACCCTCATGCTCAACCTCACTGTATCTCTAACCCTAACCCTAAGAATAACACTAAGCCTAAACCTAACCATAACCGTAACATTAACCCTCACCCACAGCCTCACCCTCACTGTAAATTTAACCGTAACCATAACACTAACAATAAACCTAACCCTAACCCTAATCCTAACTCTAACCTCACCCACACCCTCACATTCAGGCTAACCCGAAGCCTAAATGTAACCCTAACCCTAACACTAAACCTAACCTTAATCCTCAGCCTCAACCTCACCCTAAACCAAACCCTAACCCTAACCCTCCCCTAACCCTAAGCCTATATCTAACCCTAAACCTCACCCTCACCCTAACCCTAACCCTAACCCTAACACTAAACCCCACCCTAACCCTACCCTAACCCTCACCCGCACCCTTACCCTCACCGTAACTCTAACCCTAACCCTAACAATAACAATAACACTAATCCTCACCCCCACCCTCACCCTCAGCCTAATGCTAAGCCTAAACCTAACCCTCACCCTAACCCTCACACTCACGCTCACCCTAATCCTAATCCTAAACATAACCCTATCCCTAAACCTCAACCAAACCCTCACCCTCACCCTACCCCTAACACTAACCCAAACGCTAAACCTCACCCTAACCCTCCCGCAAACCATAACTCTACCCCTACACCTCACCCTCACCCTAACCCTAACCCTAAACCTACCCTAAACCTCACCCTAACCCTAACCCTCACGCTCACCCTCAACTTCACCGTAACTCTAACCCTATCCTTAACAATAACACTAACTCTAATCCTAACCCTAACCCTCACTCTCAGCCTCACCCTCACTGCAAACTTAACCCTAACCATAACACTAAAAATAATCCTCACCCTAACCGTAACCCTATCCCTAATCCTCACCCCTACCCTAACCCTCAGCCTAACCCTAAGCCTAACCCTAATCCTAACCCTCCCTGTAAACCTAACAGTAACACTAAACTAACACTAACACTGACCCTAAACCTAAGCCTAACCCAAACCCTAACCCTAATCCTCACCCTAACCATAAGCCTAAACCTATCCTTAACCTTACCCTCACACTCACTCTCACCCTAATCCAAATCCTAAACCTAACCGTATCACTAACCCTAACCCTCAACCTAACCCTCATACTACCCCTCACCCTAAACCTAACCCTAACCCTCACCCTAACCCGAACCCTAACCCTCTTCCTCATGCTCCACCTAAGCTTAAGCCTAAGCCTAAACCTAACCCTAACCCTAAACTTCACCCTATCCCTAACCCTAACACTAACCTTAACTCTAACCCTAAATGTCACCCTCACACTAAGCCCAACTCTAACTCTGACCCTAAACCTAAACCTAACCCTAAAACTAACCCTCACCCTAACATATACCCTCACCCTAACACTAACCCTAACGCTAACACTAACGCTCACACTAACCCTAACCATCACCCTAAACCTTAAACTCACCCTAACACTAACCCTAACCCTCACCCTAACCCTAGCCCTCACCCTAAACCTAACCCTCATCCTCACCCTAAACCTCACACTAACCCTAACACTAAACCTCAATCTAACCCTCACCCTAACCCTAACCCTAACCCTAACCCTCACCCTTACCGTAACCCTCACCCTCAGCTTAACCCTCATCTTTACCCTTACTGTCACCCGCACCACAACCCTTACCCTAACCCTCACTCTCACCCTAACCCTAAATCTACCCCTAAACCTCATACTCACCCTAACCCTAACTCTAACCCTTACCCTAACACTAAACCTCACCCTAACCCTGTCCCTAACCCTCACACTCAACTTCACCCTCAGCCTAACCCTAAGCCTAAGAGAAACCCTAACCCTAACCCTCACACTCACCCTCACCCTAACCCTAATCCTAACCCTAACCCTAACCCTAACCCTAAACCTCAACCTAACCCTCACCGTAACTTTAACCCTAACCCTAACCCTAACCCTAACCCTCACCCTAACACTTACCCTAACCATAACACTAACCCTAACCCTAACACTAACCCTAACACTAATCCTAACCATCACCCTAATGCTAAACCTCATCCTAACCCAAACCCTAACTCTAACCCTCACCCTCACCCTAGACCTCACCCTAAACCTAATTCTAACCCTAGACCCTCACCCTAACCCTAAGACTCATCCTTACCCTAAACCTCACACTAACCCTAACTCTAACCCTAATCCCCAATCTAACCCTCACCCTAACCCTAAACCTAACCCTAAACCTCACCCTTATCTTAACCGTCACGCTCAGCTTAACCCTCAACTTTACTCTTACCATCATCCTCACCCTAACCCTAAACCTCATCCTAACCCTCACCCGAACCGTAAACCTAACCATCAACCTAACCCTAACCCTCACCCTCAAACTCACGCTCAGCCTAAACCTATCCCTAAGCCTAACACTTAACCTAACACTGACCCTCACTCTAGCAATCATCCTAACCCTCACCTTAACCCTAACCCTAACCATCACCCTAACCCTAATCCTCACCCCCACCCCCACGCTCAGCCTAAACCTAATCCTAAACCTAACCCTAACCCTAACACTAAACCTCAACCTAACCGTCAGCCAAAACTTATCCCTAACAATAACCCCAACCCTAACCCTCGACCTAACACTCCATCTAACCCTAATTCTAACTCTTAACCTCACCCTCACCATAACCCTAATCCTAACCCTAAACTCACCCTAACCCTAACACTAACCCTCAACTTCACCCTCACCCTCACCCTCTCCATAACCCTAACCCTAACCTCAACACTAATTCTAACCCTAATCCTAAACATCACCCTAACACTAACCCTAATCCTAACCCTAACCCTCACTCTAACCCTAAACTTAACCGAACCCTAACTCCCACCCTAAACCTAACCCTCAACCTCACCGTAACCCTAACACTCACCCTAATCCTCAGCCTAACCCTAACTCTACACCTAAACCTCAGCCTCATCCTAACGCTAAATCTAACCCTAACCCTAACACTAAACCTCACCCTAACCCTAACCCTAACCCTCAAACGAACCCTAACCCTCACCCTCACCCTCACCCTCAGCCTAAACCTAAGGCTAGCCCTAACCCTAACCCTAACCCTCACACTCACCCTAACCCTAACCCTAATCCAAATCCTAACCCGAAACCTATTCCTCACCTTCACCCTCAGCCTCACCCTAACCGTAATTCTAAACCTAAACGTCACCCTCACCCTAACCCTAACGCTAACACTAACCATAATCCTAACCCTAACCCTCCCCCTAACTCTCACCGTAACACTAACACTAACACTAACCCTAAACCTCAACCTAACCCTCACCAGAACCCTAACTCTAACCCTAAACCTCACCCTCACCCTAACCTTCACTCTAACACTTACCCAAATCGTAAAAATCACCCTAACCCTAATCCAAACCATCACCCTAACCATAACCCTCACCCTAAACCAAACCCTCACCCTAACACTTACCATCACCCTAACCCTCACCCTAAATCTCAACCTAACCCTCACCCTCACCCTAACACTAACCCTAACCCTAAACCTCACCCTCAACCTACCCCTACCCCTAACCCTAAACCTAAACCTCAACCTAAAGGTCACACTAACTCTAAACCTCAACTTCACCCTCAAACTCACTGTAACTCTAACCCTAAAACTAACCGTAAACATAACTATAACACTCACCCTAAGCCTTACCCTCACCACAAACTTAACCCTAACCATAACACTAACAATAACCCTAGCCCTAACAGTAACCGTAACCCTCACCATAACCCTAACCCTAACCCTAATCCTAAACCTAACCCTATCCCTAAGCCTAACCCTAACCCTAACCCTCACACTCACCCTCAACCTAACCCTAATCCTAAACCTAACGCTAGCCTAAACCTAACCCTCACCATAACCCTCACACTAGCCCTCACCCTAACCCTAATCCTAACCTTAAAACTTATCCTAGCACTTACCCTAACCCTAAACCTAATTCTCAACCTCACTCTAAACCTAAACCTCAGCCTCACCCTCAACCTCAACATAACCCTAAGCCTAACCCTAAACCTAAACTTAACCCTCACAATCACCCTATCCTTTACCCTAATCCTAAACCTAACCCTAACCCTACCCTGCACCCTCACCCTCAACTTAACCCTAACTCTAACCCAAAACCTCACCCTCACCCTAACCCTAACACTATACCTAAACCTCACCCTAACCCTAACCCTAAACCTCACCCTCACCCTAGCCATCACCCTAACACTAATACTAACCCTAAACCTAAACCTAACCCGCTCCATAACCCTAACCCAAAACCTCACCTAATCCTCACCCTCACCCTCACCCTCACCCTCAGCCTAACCCTAAGTCTAACCCTAACCCTAACCCTAACCCTCACCAGAACCCTAACTCTAACCCTAAACCTCACCCTCACTCTAACACTTACCCAAATCCTAAAACTCACCCTAACCCTAATCCAAACCCTCACCCTAAACATAACCCTCACCCTAAACCAAACCCTCACCCTAACACTTACCATCACCCTAACCCTCACCCTAAACCTCACACTCACCCTCACCCTAACCCTAAACCTAAATCTAACCCTATCCCTAAACCTCAACCTAACCCTCACCCTCACCCTAACACTAACCATAACCCTAAACCTCACCCTAACACTCCCCCCAACCCTAACTCTAAACCTAAACCTCAACCTCAACCTACCCCTAACCCTAACCCTACACCTCAACCTAAAGGTCACACTAACCCTAACCCTCACCGTCACCCTCAAACTCACTGTTACTCTAACCCTAAACCTAACAATAACACTAACCTAACCCTAAACATAACCCTTACCCTCAACCTAAGGCTCATCCTCACCACAAACGTAACCATAACCATAACACTAACAATAACCCTAGCCCTAACCCAAACCATAACCCTCACCATAACTCTAACTCTAACCCTAATCCTAAACCTAACCCTATCCCTAAGCCTAATCCTAACCCTAACTCTCACACTCACCCTCCAACTAACGCTAATCCTAAACCTAACCCTAGGCCTTAACTTAAAACTCCCCATAACCCTCAGACTAACCCTCACCCTAACCCTAATCCTAACCCTAAACCTCATCCTAGTACTCACCTTAACCCTAAACCTAACCCTCACCCTCACCCTAACCCTAACCCTCACATTCACCCTCAACCTCAGCATAACCCTAAGCCTAACCCTAACCCTAAACTTAACCCTCACACTCATCCTATCCCTTACCCTAATCCTAAAACTAACCCTAACCCTACCCCGCTCCCTCAGCCTCAACTTAACCCTAACTCTAACCCTAAACCTCAACCTCACCCTAACCCTAAAACTAAACCTAAACCTCAACCTAACCCTAACCCTAACCCTAAACCTCACCCTCACCCTAGCCCTCACCCTAACCCTAAACCTAAACCTAAACCTAATCCTAACCCTCCCCATAACCCTAACCCTAACACTCACCCGAACCCGAACCCGAACCCTCACCCTCATCCTCAGCCTAACCCTAAGCCTTAACCTAACCCTAACCCTCACACTCACCCTAACCCTAACCCTAATCCTAATCCTAACACTAAACCTAACCCTCACCCTCAACCTAACCCTCACCTTAAGCCTAACCCTAACATTAATCCTAATCCTAACCCTCAACTTCTGCCTCACCCTAACCCTAAACCCAACCCTAAACCTCACCCTAAACCTAACCCTAACCCTATCCCTAAACCTCATCCAAACCATAACCCTAACCCTCACACTCACCCTCACAATAACTGTAACCCTAACCCTAATGCTAACAATAACCCTAACCCAAACCCTCACCCTAACACTTACCCTCACCCTAACACTAACCCTCACACTAACCCTAATCATCACCTTAACCCTAAACCTCACCCTAACACTAACACTAAAACTTACCCTCACCCTAGCCCTCACCCTAAGCCTAACTCTCATCCTCACCCTAAGCCTCACACTAACCCTAACACTAAGCCTCAATCTAAACCTCACCCTCACCATAACCCTAACCCTAACCCTAACACTAAACCTCACCCTAACCCTAACCCTCAAACTAACCCTAACACTCACTCTCACCCTCAGCCTAAACCTAAGCCTAAACCTAACCCTAACACTAACCCTCACACTCACCCTAACCCTAACCCTAATCCAAATCCTAACCCTAACCCTAATCCTCACCTTCACCCTCAGCCTCACCCTAACCCTAATTCTAAACCTAAACTTCACCCTCACCCTAACCCTAACCCTAACCCTAACCCTAAACCTCACCCTAAACCTAACCCTAACCCTATCCCTAAACCTCATCCGAACCATAACCCTAACCCTCACCCTCACAGTAACCGAAACCCTAACCCTAACCGTTACCCTAACACTTACCCTCATCATAACACTTACCCTCACCCTAACACTAACCCTCACACTAACCCTAATCATCACCTTAACCCTAAACCTCACCCTAACACTATCCCTAAACCTTACCTTCACCCTAGCCCTCACCCTAACCCTAACTCTCATCCTCACCCTAAACCTCACACTAACCCTAACAATAATCCTCAATCTAATCCTCACTCTCACCATAAACCTAACTCTAACCCTAACCCTAACACTAAACCTCACCCTAACCCTAACCCTAACCCTCAAACTGACCCTAACCCTCACCCTCACCCTCACCCTCAACCTAAACCTAAGGCTAACCCTAACCCTAACGCTAACCCTCACACTCACCCTAACCCTAACCATAATCCAAATCCTAACCCTAACCCTAATCCTCACCTCAGCCTCACCCTAACCCTAATTCTAAACCTAAACTTCACCCTCACCCTAACCCTAACGCTAACACTAACCATAACCCTAACCCTAACCCTTACCCTCCCTCAAACTCTCACTGTAACCCTAAACCTAACACTAACCCTAAATCTCAACCTAACCCTCACCAGAACCCTAAATCTAACCCTAAACCTCACCCTCACCCTCACCCTCACTCTAACACTTACCCAAATCCTAAAACTCACCCTCACCCTAAACCAAACCCTCACCCTAACACTTACCATCACCCTAACCCTCACCCTAAACCTCACACTCACCCTCACCCTACCCCTAATCCTAAATCTAACCCTATTCCTAAACCTCAACCTAACCCTCACCCTCATCCTAACACTAACCCTAACCCTAAACCTCACCCTAACACTCCCCCTAACCCTAACTCTAACCCTAAACCTCACCCTCAACCTACCCCTAACCCTAACCCTACACCTCAACCTAAAGGTCACACAAACCCTAACCCTCACCGTCACCCTCAAACTCACTGTAACTCTAACCCTAAACCTAACAATAACACTATACCTAAGCCTAACCCTAACCCTAAACATAACCCTTAACCTCACCCTAAGCCTCATCCTCACCACAAACTTAACCCTAACCATAACACTAACAATAACCCTAGCCCTAACCCTAACTGTAACCCTCACCGTAACCCTAACCCTAACCCTAATCCAAAACCTAACCCTATCCCTAAGCCTAATCCTAACCCTAACCCTCACACTCACCCTCCAACTAACGCTAATCCTAAACCTAACCCTATACCTACACCTAAAACTCACCATAACCCTCAGACTAACCCTCACCCTAACCCTATTCCTAACACTAAACCTCATCCTAGCACTCACGCTAACCCTAAACCTAACCCTCACCCTCACCCTAACCCTAACCCTCACATTCACCCTCAACCTCTGCATGACCCTAAGCCTAACCCTAACCCTAAACTTAACCCTCACACTCACCCTATCCCTTACCCTAATCCTAAAACAAACACTAACCCTACCCGGCACACTCAGCCTCAACTTAACCCTAACTCTAACCCTAAACTTCACCCTCACCCTAACATTAACACTAAACCTAAACCTCACCCTAACCCTAACACTTAACCTATCCCTAAACCTCATCCAAACCATAACCCTAACCCTGAGGGTGAGCCTCACCCTCACAGTAACTGTAACCCTAACCCTAACGCTAACAATAACCCTAACCCTAACCCTCACCCTAACACTTACCCTCACCCTAACACTAATCATCACACTAACCCTAATCATCACCTCAACCCTAAACCTCACCCTAACACTAACCCTAAAACTTACCCTCACCCTAGCCCTTACCCTAAGCCTAAATCTCATCCGCACCCTAAGCCTCACACTAACCCTAACACTAATCCTCAATCTAAACCTCAACCTCACCATAACCCTAACCCTAACCCTAACACTAAACTTCACCCTAACCCTAACCCTAACCCTAACCGTCAAACTAACCCTAACCCCAACTCTCACCCTCAGCATAAACCTAAGGCTAAACCTAACCCTAAAACTAACCCTCATACTCACCCTAACCCTAACCCTAATCCAAATCCTAACCCTAACCCTAATCCTCACCTTCACCCTCAACCTAACCTTAACCCTAATTCTAAACCTAAACTTCACCCTCAACCTAACCCTAACGCTAACCCTAAACATAAACCTAACCCTTCCCCTAACTCTCACCGTGACGCTAACCCTAACACTAACCCTAAACCTCAACCTAACCCTCACCAGAACCCTAACTCTAACCCTAAACCTCACCCTCACCCTCACCCTCACTCTAACACTCAAATCCTAAAACTGACTCTAACCCTAATCCAAACCCTCACCCTAACCATAACCCTCACCTTAAACCAAACCCTCACCCTAACACTTACCATCACCCTAACCCTCACCCTAAACCTCACACTCACCTTCACCCTAAACATAATCCTAATCCTAACCCTATCCCTAAACCTCAACCTAACCCTCACCCTCACCCTAACACTAACCCTAACCCTAAACCTCACCCTAATACTCCCCCTAACCCTAACTCTAACCCTAAACCTCACCCTCAACCTACCCCTAACCCTAACCCTACACCTCAACCTAAAGGTCACACTAACCCTAACCCTCACCGTCACCCTCAAACTCACTGTAACTCTAACCCTAAACCTAACAATAACACTATACCTAAGCCTAACCCTAACCCTAAACATAACTCTTACCCTCACCCTAAGACTTACGCTCACCACAAACTTAACCCTAACCATCACACTAACAATAACCCTAGCCCTAACCCTAACTGTAACACTCACATTAACCCTAACCCTAACCCTAATCCTAAACCTAACCCTATCCCTAAGACTAACCCTAACCCTAACTCTCACACTCACCCTCAAACTAACGCTAATCCTAAACCTAACCCTATGCCTAAACCTAAAACTCACCATAACCCTCAGACTAACCCTCACCCTAAACCTAATCCTAACATTAAACCTCATCCTAGCACTCACCCTAACCCTAAACCTAACCCTCACCCTCACCCTAACCCTAACCCTCACATTCACCCTCAACCTCAGCATAACCCTAAGCCTAACCCTAACCCTAAACTTAACCCTCACACTCACCCTATCCCTTACCCTAATCCTAAAACTAACACTAACCCGACCCCGCTCCCTCAGCCTCAACTTAACCCTAACTCTAACCCTAAACCTCACCCTCACCCTAACCCTAAAACTAAACCTAAACCTCACCCTAACCTTAACCCTAAACCTCACCCTCACCCTAACCCTAATCCTAAACCTAAACCTAATCCTAACCCTCCCCATAACCCTAACCATAACACTCACCCTAACGCTCACCCTCACCCTCACCCTCAGCCTATCCCTAAGCCTAACACTAACCCTAACCCTCACCCTCACCCTAGCACTCACCCTAACCCTAATCCTAACCCTAACCCTCACCCTAACCCTAACCCTAATGATCACCCTAACCCTAATCCTTACCCCCACCCTCACCCTCAACCCTAAGCGTAAGCCTAAACCTAACCCTCACACTCACCCTCACGCTAACCCTAATCCTAAACCTAACCCTAACACTAAACCTCAACCTAACCCTCACCCTAACCTTATCCCAAACACTAACCCTAACCCTAACCCTCGACCTAATCCTCCAACTAACCCTAAATCTAACTCTAAACCTAACCCTCAGCCTAACCCTAATCCTAACCCTAACCCTAAACCTCACCCGAACTCTAAGCCTAACCCTCACCCTCACCATAACTCTAACCCTAACAGTAACAATAACACTAATCCTAACCATAATCCTAACCCTCATGCTCACCTTAACCCTAACCCTAACCCTCACGCTAACCCTAAACTTAACCAAACCCTAAATCTCACCCTAACCCTAACCCTAAACCTCACTCCAACCCTAACCCTGCCCCTCACCTTAAATCTAAACCTACCCCTAAGAATAACACTAACCCTAAACTTGACGATAACTCTAACCATAACCCTCACCCGCAGCCTCCCCCTCACTGCAAATTTAACCCTAACCATAACACTAAAAATAACCCTAACAGTAACTCTAACTTCACCCCCACCCTGGCCCTCAACCTAACCCAAAGACTAAATGTAACCCTAACCCTAACCCTAACCCTAAACCTCACCACAACCCTAACCCTAACCCTAATCCTAAACCTAACCCTATGCCTAAACCTAACCCTCACCATAACCCTCACCCTAGCCCTCAACCTAACCCTAATCCTAACCCTAAACCTCATCCTAACTCTCACACTAACCCTAAACCTAACCTTCACCCTCATGCTTGGCCTAAGCCTAAGCCTAAGCCTAATGCTAAACCTAACCCTCACCCTACCCCTAACCCTAACACTAACCCTAACTCTAACCCTAAAAATAACCCTAACCCCAACCCTAAATCTACCCCTGAACCACATGCTCACCCTAACCCTAACTCTAACCCTAACCCAAACACTAAACCTCACCCTAAACCTAACCTTAAGCCTAACCATAACCCTAAACATAACACTAAACCTAACCCTAACCCTAACCCTAAAAGTAACCCTAATCCTCAGCCTCACCCTCACCCTAACCCAAACCCTAACCCTAACCCACACACTAACCCTCACCCTACCTCTAAGCCTAACCCTAACCCTAATCCTAACCCTCACAAACACCCTCACACTAACCCTAATCCTAAACCTAACCCATTCCCTAACCCTAACCCTCACCCATACCCTCACCCTAGCCTTCACCCTAACCCTACTCCTAACACTAAACCTCATCCTAAACCTCACTCTAACCCTAACCCTAATCCTCACCCTAACCCTAACTCTAACCCTCAACCTCATGCTCGGCCTATGCCTAAGCCTAAGAATAATCCTAAACCTAACCTTATCCCTAACCCTCACCCTAACCCTAACCCTAACACTAACTCTAAGTCTAACCCTAAATCTCACCTTCACCCATTCCCTAACTCTAACCCTAACCCTACCCCTAACAATAAACCTAAACCTTACCCTAACCCTCACCCTAACCATTACACTCACCCTTACCCTAACCCTCACCCTACCACTTACACTAACACTAACACTAACCCTAACAATAACACTAAGGCTCACACTAACCCTAACCATCACCCTAACCCTAAACCTCACCCTAACACTAACCCTAACCCTCACCCTCACTGTAGACCTCACCCTAACCCTAACCCTCATCCTCAACCTAAACCTCACACTAACCCTGATACTAATCCTCAATCTAACCCTCACCCTCACCCTAACCCTAACACTAACCCTCCACCTAACCCTAACACTCACTCTTACCGTAACCCTCATTCTCAGCCTAACCCTCACCTTTACCCTTACCGTTACCCACACACGAACCCGCACCCTAACCCTAACCCTGACCCTAACCCGCAACCTCACTCTAACTCTTCACCTAAAACTCACATTCACGCTAACAGTAACTCTAACCCTAACCCTAACACTAAACCTCACCCTAACCCTAACCCTAACCCTCACCCTCACCCTCACCGTAACTGTAACCCTAACCCTGACCCTAACAATAAACCTAACCTAACCCTAATCCTCAATCTAACGCTCACCCTAACACTTACCCTAACTCTTACTCTAACCCTAAACCTAACATTAACACTCACACTTATCTTTACCATCACCCTCAGCCTAAAACTCACCTTTACCTTTACGATCATCCTCACCGTAACTCTAAATCTCATCCTAACCCTCACCCTAACAGTAAACCTAACCATCACACTAACCCTAACCCTCACCCTCAACCTCACGCTCAGCCTAACCCTAAGCCTAAGCCTAAGATTAACCCTAACCCTAATCCTCACCCAAAACCTCAAACTCAGCCTAACCCTAAGCCTAAGCCTAAGATTAACCCTAACCCTCACACTCACACTCACACTAAACCTATTCCTAAGCATAACCCTAACCATAAACCTAAACCTCAACCTAACCCTCACCCTAAACTTAACCCTAACACTAACACTAACAGTAACCCTCAACCTAACCCTCTAACTAACCCTAAATCTAATGCTAAACTTCACCCTCACCCTAACTCTAATCCTAAATCTAACCCTAAACCTCACCCTAACCATAACCGTAATCCTCACCCTCACCCTCAGCTTCACCATCACCATAATTCTAACTCTAACCCTAACAATAACACTAACTCTAACCCTAAACCTAACCCTAACACTAACCCTAATCCTAACACTCACCCACACCCTAAACTTAATTCTAACCCTAAACCTAACACTAACACTAACCCTCACCCTAACCCTAACCCTCACACTCACTGTAACCCTAATCCTCAACCTAACTCTCAACCTAACCCTAACCCTAACCCTAAAACTTAATCTAACACTAACCATAACACTGACCCTCAACCTAGCCCTTACTCTAACCCTAATTCTAAACCTAATCCTCATCCTAACCCTCACCCTAACCCTAACATTAACCATCACCCTAACCCTAACCCTAACCCTCTAACCCTAATCCTCACGCTCACCGTAACCCTAACCCTAACCATGACCCTAACCCTGAACTTAACCGAACCCTAACTCTCACCTTAACCCTAACCCTAACCCTCACCCTAACCGTAACCCTCACCCTCACCCTCACCCTCACCCTCACCCTCAGCCTAACCCTAAGCCTAAGCCTAACCCTAACCCTAACCCTAACCTTAACCGAACCCTAACTCTCACCTTAACCCTAACCCTAACCCTCACCCTAACCGTAACCCTCACCCTCACCCTCACCCTCACCCTCAGCCTAACCCTAAGCCTAAGCCTAAGCCTAACCCTAACCCTAACTGTCATACTCACCCTAACCCTTACCATAATCCTAATTGTAACCCTAAGCCTAACCCTCAATCTCAACCTAACCCTCAACCTAATCTTAACTCTAACACTAAACCTATCCCTAACCCTCAACCTCAGCCTCACGCTAACCCTAACTCTAAATCTCACCCTCACCCTAACCCTAACCCTAAACCTCACCCTAACCCTATGCTAAACCTCACCCTCACCCTAGCCCTCACCCCACCTCTAAACCTAACACTAACCCTCCCCCTAACCCTATCTGTAAAGCTAAATCTCACCCTCAACCTAACCCAAACCCTGACCCTAAACCCCACCCTAATCCTAAAACTCAACCACAACCTCACCCTCACCGGAACTCTAACCCTAACCCTAAAAATAACACTAACCATAACCCTAACCATCACCCTAATGTTAATCCTCACCCCACCCTCGCCATTAGCCTAACCTTAAGACTAAACCTAACCCTCACACTAACCCTCACACTTACACTCACCCTAACCCTAATCCTAAACCTAACCCTATCTCTAAACCTCAACCTAACCCTCACCCTCACCCTAACCCTAACACTAACCCTAACTCGAAACTTCACCCAAACCCATCCCCAAACCCTAACTCTAATCATAAACCTCACCCTCACCCTAACCCTAACCCTAACCCTAACCCTAAATCTCAATCTAACCCTAAACCTCACCCTCAACTTCAACCTCACCGTAATTCTAACCCTATCCCTAACAATAACACTAACACTAACCCTAACCATAACCATAACCATAACCCTCATCCTCAGCCTCACCCTCACTGCAAACTTAACCCTAACCATAACACTAACAATAACCCTAACCCTAACCCTAACTCTAACCCTAATCCTCACCCCCACCCTCACCCTCAGTCTAATCCTAAGCCTATCCCTAACCCTAACCCTAACCCTCCCTGTAACCCTAACCCTAACCCTAACCCTAACACTGACCCTAACCCTAAACCTAACCCTAACCCAAATCCTAAATCTAATCTTCACACTAACACTAATCCTAACCCTAACCCTAAATCTCACACTCAATCTCACCTTAACCCAAATCCTAAACCTAACCCTATCCCTAACACTAACCCTCAACCTAACCCTCACACTAGCCCACACCCTAAACCTAACCCTAACCCTAACCCTAACCCCAACCCTAACACTCCCCCTCATGCTTGGCCTAAGCCAAAGCCTAAGCCTAAGCCTAACCCTAATCCTAACCCACACCGTATCCCTAATCCTAACACTAACCCTAACTCTAACCCTAAATCTCACCCTCAACCTAAGCCTAACTCTAACCCTAACCCTAAACATAAACCTCAACCTAACCCTAACCCTAAATCTAACCCACACACTAATATTTACCCTCACCCTAAAACTAACCTTAACGCTAACACTAACGTTCACACTAACCCTAATCATCACCCTAACCCTAAACCTCACCCTAACACTAACCCTAAAGCTCACCCTCACCCTAGCCCTCAACCTAAGCCTAACCCTCATCCTCAGCCTAAACCTCACGCTAACCCTAACACTAATCCTCAATCTAACCCTCACCATTACCCTAACCCTTAACCTAACCCTCACCCTAACCCTAAACCTCACCTTACCGTAACCCTCACCCTCAGCCTAACCCTAACCATAACCCTAACCCTAAACCTCACCCTAACTCTAACCCTAAACCTCACCCTCACACTAGCCCTCACCCTAACCCTAATCTTAAACCTAATCCTCATCCTAACACTAACCCTAACACTCACCCTCACCCTCACCCTAACCCTAATCCTCACCCTAACCCTCACCCTAACCCTAACCCTCACCCTAACCCTAACCCTACACCTCAACCTCACCCTAGCTCTCACCCTAACCCCAATCCTAACCCTAACCCTCATCCTAACCCTCCCCCTAACCGTTAACCTAACCTTCACCCTAACCCTAACCTTCACCCCCAACCTCGCCCTCAGCCTAACATTAAGCCTAAACCTAAACCTATCCCTCAATCTAACCCTGACCCTAACCCTAAATCTAACTCTAAACCTCACCCTCACCCTAACCCTAACTCTAACCTGAACCCAAACATTAAACATCACCCTAACCCTAAACCTCACCCACACCCTCACTGTAAACGTAACACTAAACCTAACCCTAACAATAACCCTAATCCTAATCCTAACCCTCAACCTAACCATAACCCTCACCCTAACCAAAACCCTCACCCTAACACCGACCCTGATCCTAACACTAACCCTAACTCTAACCCTAACCTCACCCTAACCCTAACCCTAACAATAAACTTCAACCTAACCCTAACCCTCACGCTCAAGGTAACCCTAACCCTACTTCACCCTAACCTTAAACTTAACCTGAACCATAACTCTCACCCTAACCCTAACCCTAACCCTAACCCTAACCCTCACCCTCACCCTCAGCATAACCTTAAGCCTAACCCTAACAATAACCCTAACCCTAACCCTAACCTTCATCCTAAACATAACCTTCACCCTAACCATAAAGCTCACCCTAACAATTACCCTCAACCTAACACTAACCCTAACCCTAACACTAACCCTCACACTAACCCTAAGTCTCACCCTAACCCTAAACCTCACCCTAAACCTAACCCTCAGCCTCAACTTATCCCTCAAACTAACCCTAACTCTCATCCTCAACCTAAACCTCACACTAACCCTAACACTAATACTCAAACTAAACTTCACCCTCACCCTAACCCTAAGACTCACCCTGACCGTAACCCTCACCCTCAGCCTAACCCTCACCTTAACCCTTACCGTCACCCTCAACCTAACCCTCACCCTAACCCTAATCCTCATCCTAACCCTCATCCTAAGGGTAACCCCAACCATAACCCTAACCATAACCCTCAAACTCTCCCTCAGTCTCAGCCTAACCCTAAGTCTAAGCTTAACCCTAACCCTAACCCTCACCCTCACCCTCACCCTCAGCATAAACTTAAGCCTAAACCTAACCCTAAGCCTAGCCCTCACACTCACTCTATCCCTTACCCTAATCCTAATCCTAACCCTGTCCTTAACCCTCACCATCACCCTCACCCTAACCCTAACCCTAACACTAAACCTCACACTAACCCTAACCCTAAACCTCACACTCACCCTAGCCCTCACCCTAACCCTAATCCTAACCCTAACCCTCATCCTAACCCTCCCCATAACTCTAACCCTTACCCTCACCCTCACCCTCACCCTAACCCTCACCCTCACCCTCAGCCTAACCCTAAGACTAATCCTAACCCTAACACTCACACTCACCCTAACCCTAACCCTAATCCGAATCCTAAACCTAAACCTAACCCTCACCCTCAAAATTACCCTAAACTTAAGCCTAACCCTAACATTAGTCCTAACCCTAACCCTCAACTTCAGCCTCACCCTAACCCTAACTGTAACGCTAAAACTCACCGTGACCCTAACCCTAACTCTAACCCTATCCCTAAACCTCATCCGAAGCCTAACCCTAACCCTCACCCTCACCCTCACAGTAACCGTAACCCTAACCCTAACGCTAACAATAACCCTAACCCTAACCCTAACACTCACCCTAAACATAAACCTCACCCTAACCCTAACCCTCACCCTAACACTTACCCTCACCCTTACACTAACCCTAACCCTAACACTAACACTCACACTAATCCTAATCATCATCTTAACCCTAAACCTCACCCTAACACTAACCCTAAACCTCACCCTCACCCTAGCCCTCACCCTAACCCTAACTCTCATCCTCACCCTAAACCTCACACTAACCCTAACACTAATCCTCCATCTAACCCTCACCCTCAACATAACTCTAATTCGAACCCTCACCCTAACATTAACCCTCACCCTTACCGTAACCCTCACGCTCTGCATAACCCTCACCTTTACCCTTACCGTCACCCCCACACTAACCCTAACACTAAACCTCACCCTTACCCTAACCCTAACCCTTACCCTCAACCTCACGCTCAGCCTACACCAAAGCCTAAGCCTAACACTCACCCGAACCCTAACCCTAACCATCACCCTACCCAAATCCTCACCCCCACCCGCACCCTCAGCCTATCCCTAAGCCTAAGCCTTACCCTAACCCTCACACTCACCCTCACCCTAACCCTAATCCTAAACCTAACCCTAACCCTAACACTAAACCTCAACCTAAACCTCACCCTAACCTTATCCCTAATACTCACCCTAACCCTAACCCTCGACCTAACCCTCCAACGAACACTAAATCTAACTGTAAACCTCACCCACACCCTAACCCTAATCCTAACCCTAACCGTAAACTTCACCCTAACCCTAACCCTCACACTCACCCTCACCCGGCCCCTCACCATAACTCTAACCCTAACAGTAATAATAACACTAATCCTAACCCTAATCCTAACCCTCACTCTCACCATAACCCTAACCCTAACCCTCACCCTAACCATAAACTTAACCAAACACTAACTCTCACCCTAACCCTAACCGTAACCCTCGCCTGAACCCTCACCCTCACCCTCTCTCCTTCAACTTCAGCCTAACGCTAAGCCTAACCCTAACCCTAACCCTAACGTCACTCACCCTAACCCTTACCTTAATCCTAATCGTAACCCTAAGCCTAACCCTCAACCTCAACCTAACCCTCAACCTAACCCTAACTCTAAAACTAACCCTAACCCTCACCCTCACCCTAACCCTAACCCTAACCCTCAACCTAACCCTAATCCTTACTCTCACCATAACCCTTACCCTAACCCTCACCCTAACCCTAAACTTAACCGAACCATAACTATACCCCTAAACCTCACCCTCAACCTAACCCTAAATCTAACAGTAAACCTAAAAATAAACCTCAACCTAACCCTAATCCTAACCCTCAAACTAACCCTAACCCTCACCCTCACACTCTCCCTCAGCCTAAACCTAAGGCTAACCTTAACCCTAACCCTAACCCTCACACTCACCATAACCCTAACCCGAATCCATATCCTATCCCTAACCCTAACCCTCACCCTCACCCTCAACCTCACCTTAACCCTAATTCTAAACCTAAACCTCACCATCACCCTAACCCTAAATCTAACCCTAAACCTCACCCTCAACCTAAACCTAAACCTAACCCTAACCCTAACAGTAAACCTCACCCCAACCCTAACCCTAAACCACACTCTCACCCAAGCCCTCACCCTAACTCTAATCCTAACCCTAACCCTCATCCTAACCCTCACCCTAACACTAACTCTAAAAATAACCATCACCCTAACCCTAACCCAAATGCTAACGCTCAACCTAACCCTAACCCGCACCCTCACCGAAACCCTCACCCTAACCCTCACCCTAACCCTAAACTTAACCCTAACCCAAACTTCACCCTAACCCTAACCCTAACCCTCAAGCTAACCCTAACCCTCACGCTCACCCTCACCCTCAGCCTAAGCCAAGCCTAAGCCTAACCCTAACCCTAACCCTCACACTCACCCTAAGCCTAATCCTAATCCAAATCCTAAACCTAACCCTAATTTGCACCCTTACCCTAACCATCAACTTAACCCTAACCCTAACACTAACACTAACCCTAACCCTCAACCTCAGCCTCACCCTAACCCTAACTCTAACCCTAAACCTCACCCTCCCCCTAACCCTAACTCTAACCCTAACCCTCACCATGAACCTCAACCTCAGCCTAACCCTAAGCCTAAACCTAAACCTAACCCTAACGCACACACTGACAATCATCCTAACCCCAATACTAACCCTATCCCTAACCCTAACCCTCCTACTAACTCTCACCCTAACCTTAACCCTAACACTAACCCTAACCCTAAACCTCAACCTAACCCTCACCCTAACCGTAACTCTAACACTAAACCTCACCCTCAAACTAAACCTAACTCTAACCCTAACCCAAACCCTAAACCTCACCCTAACCCTAACCCTAACCATCACACTAAACCTAATCCTCAGCCCCACACTCACCCCCAGCCTAACCCTAAGCCTAAGCCTAAAAATAAACCTAAAACTTACACTAACCCTCACCCTAACCCTAAGCATACCTTATCCCAAACCCTAACCCTTAACCTCAACCTAACCTTCACCCTAACCTTAACCCTAACACTAACCCTAACTCTAACCCAGGAACTAACCCTCCCGCTAACCCTAAATCTAACCCTAAACCTCACCCTCAACCTAAACCTAACCCTAAACCTCACCCTAACCCTAAACTTCAACCTGACCCTCACCCTCACCCTCGCCGTAAGTCTAACCATAAACTTAACAATAACACTAATCCTAACCCTAAACCTAACCCTAACCCTAACCCGAACCCTAATCCTAACACTCACCTTCAGCCTAACCCTCATCTTTACCGTTACCGTCACCCAAACCCTAACCCTCACCCTCACCGTAACCCTAACCCTCATCCAAACCCTCACCCTCACCCTAACCCTAAACCTAAACCTCACCCTAACACTAACAGTAAACTCACCCTCACCTTAGCCCTCTCCCTCACCCTAATTCTAACCCTAATTCTAATCCTAATCCTTACCCTAACCCTAACCCTCATCCTCACCCTAACCCTAAACCTAACCCTAACCCTAACCCTCAAACTAACCCTAACCCTCAATCTCACTGTAACACTAACCCTAACCCTCATCCTAACCCTAAACTTTCCCTGAACCCTAACTCTTACCCTAACCCAAACCCTCAGTCTCAACCTAGCCCTAACTTTCACCCTCACCCTCACCCTCAGCCTAACCCTAGGCCTAACCCTAACCCCCCTCACACTCACCCTAACTATTACCCTAATCCTAATCCTAACCCTAAACCGAACACTCACCCTCACCCTATTCCTCACCCTAACCCTAACCCTAACACTAACCCTAACTCTAACAATCACAATCAGCCTCACACTAACCTTATCTCTAACCCTAAACCTCAATCTCACCCTAACCCTAACCCTAACCCTAAACCTCACCCTAACCCTAAACCTAAACCTCACCCTCACCCTAGCCCTCACCCTAACCCTAATCCTAACCCTAACCCTCATCCTAAACCTCACGCTAACACTAAGGCTAACCCTAACCCTCACCCTCACCGTAATCCTTACCCTAACCCTCACCCTAACCCTAAACTTAACTCGAACCCTAACTCTCACCCTAACACTAACCCTTACACTATCCCTCACCTTCATCCTAAGCCTAAAACTAATCCTAATCCTAATCCTAACCCTCACACTCACCCTAAACCTCACCTTAACCCTAACCCTAACGCTAAACCTAACCTTTATTCTCACCCTCAGCCTCACCATAACCCTAACTCTAAACCTAAATCTCGCCATCACCCTAGCCCTAACCCTAAACTTCACCATCACCCTAGGCCTCTCCGTAACCCTAATCCTAACCCTAATCCTCATCCTAACCCTCAACCTAAACCTAACCGTAACCCTCACCTTAACCCTAGCACTTATCTCTCAACATCACCCTCAGCCTAACCCTAAGCCTAACCATAAAACTAACCCTAACACACACAATCACACTCACCCTAAACCTAATCCTAACCCTATCCCTAACCCTAACCCACCCCCTAACGATCACCCTAACACTAACCCTAACACTAACTCTAACCCTAACCCTCAACCTAACCCTCAACCTAACCCTAACTGAAACCCTAAACCTCACCCTCACCCTAACGCTCATCATAACACTTACAATCAACCTAAACCTAACCCTAACCGAAACCCTCCCCCTAAGCCTAAACGTCATCTTACCACTCACCCTAAACTTAAACCTAACCATAACCCTAACCCTAACCCTAAACCTCAACCTAAATCTCACCCTCACCCTAACCGTAACACTAACCTTAACACTAATCCTCCCCTAACCCTCCCCCTAACCCTATATCTAACCCTAAACCTCACCCTCACCCTCACCCTCAACCTAACCCTAACCCTCACACTAACCATAACCCTCACCCTAACCCTAACCCTCACCATAACACTTACACTCACCCTAGCACTAACCCTAACCCTAACACTCAACCTCACACTAACCCTAATCCTCACCGTAATCCTAAACCTCACCCTAACCTTAACACTAACCATAACCCTCACCCTCACCCTAGCCCTCACCCTAACCCTAAATCTAACCCTCACCCTCAGCCTAAACCTAACCCTCATCCTCACCCTAAGCCTCACACTAACCCTAACACTAATCCTCAATCTAACCAACACCTAACACTAACCCTAACTCTAACCTAACCCTAACCCTTACCCTAACCCTAAACCTAACCCTAACACTCACGCTTATCTTAACCCTCAACCTCAGCCTAAACCTCACCATTACCCTTACCATCATCCTCACCCTAACCCTTACCCTAACCCTAACTCTAACCCTAAACCTCACCCTCTCCCTATATCTAACTCTAACCCTAACCCAAAACCTAAACCTCACCCTAACCCTAACCCTAACCCTCACCCTCACACTCACCCTAGCCCTCAACCTAACCGTAATTCTAAACCTCACCCTCACCCTAATCCTAACCCTCATCCTTATCCTAAACCTCACACTAACCCTAACCCTTATCCTCAATCTAACCCTCACCCTCACCCTAACCCTAACACTTACCCTAACCCTAAAACTAACCCTAAACCTCAACCTTAACGAAAACCTCACCCTCAGCATAAACCTCTCCTTTACCCTTACCATCATCCTCACCCTAACCCTCAACCTAACCCTAAACCTCATCATAAACCTCACCATAACCATAAACATCACCCTAACCCTAACACTCAACCACACCCTCACACTCAGCCTAACCATAAGCCTAAGCCTAAGCCTTACCCTAACCCTCACCCTCACCCTAGCCCTCACCCTAACCCTAATCCTAACCCTAACCCACATCCTAACCCTCACCTAACCCTAAAACTAACCATCAGCCTAACCCTAATCCTAACGCCCACCCTCACCCTCAGTCTACCCCTAAGCCTAAGCCTAACCCTCACCCTAAACCTCACACTCACCGTCACCCTAACCCTAATCCTAAACCTAACACTATCTCTAAACCTCAACCTAACCCTCTCCCTCACCCTTACCCTAACACTAACCCTAGCCCTAAACCTCACCCTAACCCCCTCCTAACACTAAGTCTAACCCTAAACCTCACCCTCACCCTTACACTAACCCTAACCCTAACACTCACACTCACCCTCAACCTCACTGTAAATCTAACCCTAAACCTAACAATAACCCTAACTCTAACCCAAACCCTAACACTAAACATAATCGTCACCCTCAGCCTCACCCTCACCGCAAACTTAACCCTAACCATAACACTAACAATAACCTTAACCCTAAACCTAAACCTAAACCTAACCCTAATCCTCACCTCCACAATCACCCTCAGCCTAACCCTAAGCCTAAGCCTAACCCTAACCCTAACTTTAAACCTAAACATAAACCTCACTGTCAGCCACACCCTCACAGCAAACTTAACACTAACCATAACATTAACAATAACCCTAACCATAAACCTAACCCTAATCCTCATCATAACCCTCACCCTAAACCTAACCCTAATCCTCACCCTAACCCTAACCCTAACAATAATCCTCAACCTAACCGTAACCCTTACCCTAAATCTAATTCTAACCCTCACCCTCACCGTAACCCTAACCCTCATGCTCACCCTAAACCTAAGCCTAACCGTAATCCTCAACCTATACCCTAAACCTCACCCTCACAGTAACCCTTACCCTAACCCTTACCCTAAACCTAAACTTAATTAACACTAACTCTCACCCTAAACCTAACCCTAACACTTACCCTAACCCTAACCCTCACCCTCACCCTCACCCTCAGCCTAAGACTAAGCCTAACCCTAACCCTAACACTAACGTTCACACTCACCCTAACCCTAACCCTAATCCTAAGCCTAACAATAACCCTCACCCTCACCCTAACCCTCACATTAACCCTAACCCTAACATTAACCCTAACCCTAACCCACACCCTCAGCTTCATCCTAACCCTAACTCTAACACTAAAGGTCACCCTGACCCGAACCCTAACCCTAACCATAACCCTAAACCTCACCTTAACCCTAACACTAACCCTTACCCTCACCCTAGCCCTCACACTAACCCTAATCCTAACTCTAAACCTCATCCTAACCCTAATTCTAACCCTCACCCTAACCCTAACTTTCTCACCCTCAACCTCACCCTCAGCCTAACCCTAAGCCTAACCCTAAACATAACCCTAACACACACACTCACTCTCAGCCTAACCCTAAGCCTAAACCTAAATTTAACCCTAACCCACACACTCACTCTCACCCTAACCCTAATCCTAACTCTAACCCTAACACTATCCCTCCCCCTAACTCTCACCCTAACCCTAAACCTAACACTAACCCTAAACCTAACCCTCAACCTAACCCTGACACTAACCTTAAATCTCACGCTCACCCTAAACATAACTCTAACCCTAACCCAAACCCTAAACCTCACCCTAACCCTAACCTTAACCCACACCCTCACAGTAACCGTAAACATAAACCTTAACCTAACAATGACCCTAACTCTAATCCTTAGCCTCACCATAACCCTAACATTAAAGTTAACCGTAAACCTCACCCTAACCCTCCCGTAAACCTAACTCTAAACCTAAACCTCACCCTCATCCTAACCCTAACCCTAATCCTAAACCTCACCCAAGCCCTAACCCTCACCAGCACCCTCACGCTCACTGTAACTCTAACCCTAACCTTAACATTAACCCTAAACCTAACACTAACCATGACCCTAACCCTAATCCTAACCCCCAAACTCACCCTCAGCCTTACCCTAAGCCTAAGCCTAACCCTAACCCTAACCCTCACACTCACCGTCACCCTAACCCTAACCCTAACCCTATCCCTAAACGTCAAACTAACCCTCACCCTCACCCTCACCCTAACCCTAACACTAAACCTAACCTTAACCCTCCCCCTAACCCTAACTCTAACCCTAAAACTTACCCTCACCCTCACCCTAACCCTAACCCTAAACCTCACCATAAACCTAACCCTAACCCTCACCCTCACCCTCACCGTCAATCTCACTGTAACTCTAACCCAAAAGCAAAAATAAGACTAATACTAATCCTAACCCTAACCCTAACACTAACCATAACCCTCACCCTCAGCTTCACCCTGACTGCAAACTTAACCCTTACCATAACACTAACAATAACCCTAACCGTAACTCTAAACCTAACCCTAACCCTAACCCTTACCTACTCTTCACCACCAACCTCACCCTCAGCCTAACCCTAATCCTAAACCTAACCCTAACACTAACCTTCACTGTAACCCTAACCCTAACCGTAAACCTAACCCTAACCGAAACACTAACCCTAATCACAAACCTAACCCTAACCCTAACCCTAACCCTAACCCTAACCCTAATCCTCACCCTCACCCTCATGCTTACCCAAACAATAACCCTAACCCTCACCCTAACCCTAAGCCTAACCCTAACCCTAAGCCTAAACCTAACCCTAACCCTCACACTCACCCTCACTCTAATCCTAATCATAAACCTAACCCTATCCCTAACCCTAACCCTCACCCTAACTCTCACCCAACCCCTCAACCTAACCCTAATCCTAATCCTGAACCTCATCCTAAACCTCACCCTAACCCTAATCTTAACACTCAAACTAACCCAAACCCTAAATCTAAACCTCACCCTAACCCTAAACCTAATCTGCACCCTCACCCCTACCCTCAACTTAACTCTAACCATAACAAAAATCCTAACCCTAATCCTAAGCCTAACCCTCAAACTCACTGTAACTCTAACCCTAACCCTAACCCTAAACAACACCCTAACACTCACCATAAGCCTCACCTTCACTCTAGCCCTCAACCTAACCCTAATCCTAACCCTAAACCTCATCCTAACCCTCACCCTAACCCTAAAACCCTCACCCTCACACTAAACTTAACCCTCACCCTCACCCTCATGCTCGGCCTAAGCCTAAGCATAAGCCTAAGACTAACCCTATCCCTCACACTCACCTTCACCCTAAACCTAACTGTAACATTAACCCTAACACTAAACCTCACACTATCCCTCAACCTAACGCTACATCTAACCCTAAACCTCACCCTCACTTAACACTAACCCTCCCCTTACCCCTCCTCCTAACACAAAGCCAAACACTAACTCCAACCCTAACCCTAACCCTAACCCAAACCCTCACCCTAACACTCACCCTAACCCTCAACCTCCACCCTAGCTCACACCCTAAACCTAAGCCTAAGCCTAATCCTCACCCTAATCTTCACTCTAACCCTAACCCCAACCCTCATGCTATCCCGAAACCTCACCCTCACCCTCACCGTAACCCAAACCCTAATCCTAACCTTAACCCTAACCCTCACCCTCACCCTAAACCTCACCCTATCCCTAACCCTAACACTAACCCTAACCCTAACCCTAACCCTAAACATAACCCTCACCCTCAGCCTCACCCGAACCGCAAACTTAACCCTAAGCATAACACTAACAATAACCCTAACCCTCACCCTAACAATAACCCTAACCCTAAACCTAACCCTAACTCTAACCCTAACCCTACACCTAAACCGAAACCTGACCCTACCTCTAATCCTAACCCTCACCCTCAAATTCACAGTAACCATAACCCTAAGCTTAACCCTTACAATAACCCTAACCCTAACCCTAACTCTCATGCTAACCATATACTTCACCCTAACCCTAACCCTCATCCTAACACTTACCCTCACCATAACCCTAACCTTAACACTCACACTCACCCTAAACCTTACCCTAATCCTAATCCTAACCCTAAGCCTGACACTCACCCTCACCCTAAACGTCACCCTAACCCTAACGCTCACCCTCAGCCTCACCCTAAACCTAACTCTAACCCTAAACTTCAATCTCACCCTAACCCTAACCCTAACCATAAACCTAAACCTCACCCTAATATTAACACTAAACCTCACCCTCACCCTAGCCCTCACCCTAAGTGGAACCTTAACCCTAACCCTCATCCTAACCCTCAACCTAACACTAACACTCACCCTCACCCTCAACCTCAGTCTAACCCTAAGCCTAACCCTAACCCTAACCCTAAACATTACCCTCACCCTAAAGATCACACTAACCCTAACCCTAACGGAACACTAAACCTCACCCTAACACTAACCCTAATTCGAATCCTAAACCTAAGCCTCCCCCTAACTCTCACCCTAACCCTAACCCTAACAATAATACTAACCCTAACCCTCAACCTAACCCTCACCCTAAACCAAACGCTAATCCTAAACCTCAGCCTCATCTTAACCCTAACTCTAACCCTAAGCCAAATCCTAAACTTCACCCTAACCCTAACCCTAACCCTCATCCTCACCCTCACCTTAACTGTAAACCTAAACCTAATACTAACAATAACCCTAACCCTATTCCTAACCCTCACCCTAAACATAACACTCACCCTAACTCAAACACTCACCATAACACTTACCCTCACCCTAACACTAACCCTAACCCTAACCCTAACCCTCACACTAACGCAAACCCTAACCCTAACCCTAAACCTCAACCTAACCCTCACCCTCACCTTAACCCTAACACTAAAGCTAACCCTAACCCTAACCCTCACCCTCACCCTATATCTAACCCTCAACCTCAACCTCACCCTCACCCTAACCCTAACCGTAAACCCCACCCTAACCCTAACCCTCACCCTATCCCTAACCCTAACCCTCACCCTCACCCTCAGCCTATCCCTAACCCTAACACTAACCCTAAACATAACCTTCACACACATCCTACCCCTTAACCTAATCCTAATCCTAAACCTAAGGCTAACCCTCACCCTCACCCTAACCCTCACCAAAACCCTAAGTCTAACACTAACCCTAACACTAACCCTCACAATCAGCCTCACCCTAACCCTAAACCTCACCTTCACCCTAAACCTAACCCTAACCCTAACCCTAAAGCTCACCCGAACCCTAACCCTAAACCTCACCCTCACCCAAGCCCTCACCCTAACCCTAATCCTAATCCTAACCCTCATCCTAACCCTCACCCTAACACTAACCCTAACACTTACAATCACTCTAAACCTAACCCTAACCCTAACGCTCAACCTAACCCTAACCCTCACCCTCACTGAAACCCTTACCCTAACACTCACCTTAACCCTAAACTTAACCCGAACCCTAAACCTCACCCTAACCCTAACCCTAATCCTCACTCTAACCCTAACCCTCACAAACACCCTAAGCCTAATCCTAATCCAAATCCTAAACCTAACCCTAACTTGCATCCTCACCCTAACCCTCAACTTAACTCTAACCCTAACAGTAACCCTAACCCTAACCCTCACCCTCAGCCTCACCCTAACCCTAACTCTAACCCTAAACCTCACCCTCCCCCTAACCCTAAATCGAACCCTAATCCTCACCATGAACCTCAACCTCAGCCTAACCCTAAGCCTAAACCTAAACCTAACCCTAACGCACACACTGACAATCATCCTAACCCTAATCTTAAACCTATCCCTAACCCTTACCCCCCCCCTAAATTTCACCCTAACCCTAACCCTAACACTAACCCTAACCCTAACACTCAACCTAACCCTCACCCTAACCGTAACTCTAACACTAAACCTCACCCTCAACCTAAACCTAACTCTATCCCTAACCCTAACCCTAACCATAATCATAACCCTAACCCAAACCCTAACCCTTAACCTCAACCTAACCTTCACCCTAACCTTAACCCTAACACTAACCCTAACTCTAACCCACGAACTAACCCTCCCGCTAACCCTAAATCTAACAATAAACCTCACCCTCAACCTAACCCTAACCCTAAACCTCACTCTAACCCTAAACTTCAACCTGACCCTCACCCTCACCCTCACCGTAAGTCTAACCATAAACTTAACAATAACACTAATCCTAACCCTAACCCTAACCCTTATCCTAACACTCAGGCTAACCCTCACCTTTAAACTTACCGTCACCCAAACCCTAACTCTCACCCTCACTGGAACCCTAAACCTCATTCAAACCCTCACCCTCACCCTAACCCTAAACCTAAACCTCACCGTAACACTAACAGTAACCCTCACCCTCACCTTAGCCCTCACCCTCACCCTATTCCTAACCCTAATTCTAATCCTAACCCTTACCTAAAACCCTAACACTAATCCTCACCCTAACCCTAACCCTAAGCCTAACCCTCAACCTAATCCTAACCCTCACGCTCACTGTAACGCTAACCCTAACCCTCACCCTAACCCTAAACTCACCCTGAACCCTAACTCTCACCCTAACCCTAACCCTAAACCTCACCCTAACCCTAACCTTCACCCTCACCTTCACCCTGAGCCTAACCCTAACCCTAACCCTCACACTCACCCTAACTATTACCCTAATCCTAATCCTAACCCTAAACCTAACCCTCACCCTCACACTATTCCTCACCCTAACGCTAACTCTAACACTAACCCTAACTCTAACAATCACAATCAGCCTCACCCTAACCCTAACTCTAACCCTAAACATCACCCTCACCCTAACCCTAACCCTAACCCTAAACCTCACCCTAACCCTAAACCTAAACTTCACCCTCCACCTAGCCCTCACCCTAACCCTAAATCTAACCCTAACCCGCATCCTAACCTTCACCCTAACACTAAGCCCAACCCTAACCCTCACTCTCACAGTAATCCTTACCCTAACCCTCACCCTAACCCTAAACTTAACTCGAACCCTTACTTTCACCCTAACCCTAACCCTCACCTAACCCTCACCCTCACCCTCACCCTCACCCTCAGCCTAATCCTAATCCTAATCCTAAACCTAACCCTAACCCTCACAATCACCCTAAGCCTAATCCTAATCCTAATCCTAACCCTAACCCTAACCCTCACACTCACCCTAACCCTCAACTTACCCTAACCCTAACACTAAACCTAACCTTAACTCTCACCCTCAGGCTCACCCTAACCCTAACTCTAAACCTAAATCTCACCTTTACCCTAACCCTAACCCTAAAGTTCACCATCACCTTAGGCCTCTCCCTAACACTAATCCTCACCCTAACCCTGATCCTAACCCTCCCCCTAACCCTAACCCTAACCCACAACTTAACCCTAACCCTCACCATCAACGTCACCCTCAGCCTAACCCTAAGCCTAACCATAAACCTAAACCTAACACACACTCACACTCACCCTAACCATAATCCTAAACCTATCGCTAACCCTAACCCACCCCCTAACGATCACCCTAACCCTAACACTAACTCTAAATCTAACCCTCAACCTAAACCTCACCCTAACCCTAAATCTAACCCTAAATATCACCCTCACCCTAACCCTCACCATAACACTTACCATCACCCTAAACTTAACCCTAACCATAACCCTCCCCCTAAACCAAAAAGTCATCCTACTCCTCACCCTAAACGTAAATCTAACCAAAACCCTAACCCTAACCCTGAACCTCAACCTAAACCTCACCCTCACCCTAACCGTAACACTAACGCTAAAACTAACCCTCACCCTAACCCTCACCCTAACCCTATATCTAACCCTAAACCTCACCCTCACCCTCACCCTAAACCTAACCCTAACCCTCACCCTAACCATAACCCTCACCCTAACCCTAACCCTCACCATATCACTTAACCTCACCCTAGAACTAACCCTAACCCTAACACTCACCCCCACACTAACCCTAACCCTCACCCTAATCTTAACCTCACCCCAACCCTAACACTAAACATAACCCTCACCCTCACCCTAGCCCTCACCCTAACCCTAATTCTAACCCTCACCCTCAGCCTAACCCTACACCTCATCCTCACCCTAAACCTCACACTAACCCTAACCCTAATCCTCAATCTTACCAACACCTAACACTAACCCTAACCCTAACCTAACCCTAACCCTTACCCTAACCCTAAACCTAACCGTAACACTCACCCTTATCTTAACCCTCAACCTCAGCCTAAACCTCACCATTATCCTTACCATCATCCTCATCCAAACCATCAACCTAACCCTAAACCTCATCCTAAACCTCACCCTAACCGGAAACCTAACCACCACCCTAAACCTAAACCTCACCCTCAACCTCAAGCTCAGCCTAACCCTAAGCCTAAGCCTAAGCCTTACCCTAACCCTCACCCTCACCTTAACGCTCACCTTAATCCTAAACCTAACACTAAATCTAAACCTAAACCTCACCATCACCCTAAACCTAACTCTAACCCTATCCCAAAACCTAATCCTCACCCTAACCCTAACCCTCACCCTCACCCTCACCCTAGCCATCACCTTAACCCTAATTCTAACCCTCATGCTAACCCTAACCCTAACCCTCATCCTCACCCTAAGCCTCACACTAACCCTAACCCTAATCCTCAATCTAACCATCACCTAACACTAACTCTAACCCTAACCTAAACCTAACCCATATCCTAACCCTAAACCTAAGCCTAACACTCACCCTAATCTTAACCCTCAACCTCAGCCTAAACCTCACCATTACCTTTACCAACATCCTCACCCTAACCCTCACCCTAACCTTAACTCTAATCCTAAACCTCACCCACTCCCTAAATCTAACTCTAACCCTAACCCAAACCCTAAACCTCACCCTAACCCTAACCCTAAACCTAAACCTCACCCTCACCCTAACCCTAATTCTAAACCTCACCCTCACCTAAACCCTAACCCTCATCCTCACCCTAAACCTCACACTAACCCTAACCCTAATCCTCAATATGACCCTCAACCTAACCCTAAACCTAACCCTTACCCTAACACTAAACGTAACCCTAACCCTCACCCTTAACGAAAACCTCACCCTCAGCATAAACCTCACCTTTACCCTTACCATCATCATCACCCTAACCCTCAACCTAACCCTAAATCTCATCCTAACCCTCACCCAAACCGTAAACCTAATCATCACCCTTACCCTTATCCTCACTCTCAACCTCACCCTCAGCCTAAACCTAAGCCTAAGCCTAAGCCTAACCCTCACCCTAAACCTCACACTCACCGTCAACCTAAACCTAATCCTAAACCTAACACTATCCCTAAACCTCAACCTAACCCTCTCCCTCACCCTTACCCTAACACTAACCCTAGCCCTAAACCTCACCCTAAACCTCCCTCTAAAACTTAGTCTATCCCTAAATCTCACCCTCACCCTTACCCTAACCCTAACCCTAACCCACACACTCACCCTCAACCTCACTGTAACTCTAACCCTAAACCTAATAGTAACCCTAACGCTAACCCAAAAACTAACCCTAAACATAATCGTCACCCTCAGCCTCATTGCAAACTTAATCCTAACCATAACACTAACCATAACCCTAACCCTAACCCTAACCCTAACCCTAAACCTAACCCTAATTCTCACCCCCTCAATCACCCTCAGCCTAACCTTAAGCCTAAGACTAAGCCTAAGCCTAACCTTAAACCTAAACATAAACCTCAGCCTCAGCCACACCCTCACAGCAAACTTAACCCTAACCATAACATTAACAATAACCCTAACCCTAAACATAACCCTAATCCTTACCCCCACTGTCACCCTCAGCCAAACCCTAAGCCTAATCCTAAACCTCACCTTAACCCTAACCATAACCATAACCCTAACCCTAACCCTTACCCTAAACCTAACCCTAACCCTAAAGCTAACCATAATACTCAGCCTCACACTCACCCTATCACCAACCCGAACCCTAATCCTCACCCTAACCCTAATCCTAAACCTAACCCTATTTCTAACCCTAACCCTCACCCTAACCCTCATGCTAGCTCTCACACTAACCCTAATCCTAACCCTAAACCTCATTGTAACCCTCACCCTAACCCTAACACTCACCCTCATGCTCGGCCTGGGCTGAAGCCTAAGCCGAACCCTAATCCTCATGCGAACCCTCACCCTAACCCTAACCCTAACACTCAAACTAACCCTAACCATAACAATAATCCTCAACCTAAACCTAACCCTCATGCTGACCGTAACCCTAACCCTAACTCTCATACTAACCCTAAGCTTACACTGAACCCTAACTCTCACCCTCATGCTAACCCTAAACCTAACCCTAACCCTAACCCACACACTCACCTTCACTCATCCTAACCCTAAGCCTAAACCTAACCCTAACCCTAACCCTTACCCTCACCCTAACCCTAACCCTAACCCTAACCCTAAGCCTCACCCTCACACTCAGCCTAACCCTAAGCCTAAACCTAACCCTAACCCTAACCCTCACACTCACCCTAAATATTACCCTAATCCTAATCCTAACCCTCACCCTCACGATAACCCTAACCTTAACACTCACCCTCAGAATCACCCTAACCCTAACTCTAAACCTAAATCTCACCCTCACCCTAATCCTAACCCTCACCCTAATCCTAAACCTCACCCTAACTCTAATACTAACCATAACTCTCACCCTAGCCCTCACCCTAATCCTAATTCTAAAACACACCCTCACCCTAAACCTAACCCTGATCTTCACCCTAACCCTAAGAATAACCCTAAGCCTCAACCTAACCCTAACCCTCACCCTCACAGTAACCCTTACCCTAACACACACCCTAACCCTAAACTTTATCCCAACACTAACTCTCGCCCTAAACCTAACCCTAACCCTAACCCTCACCCTCACCCTCACCCTCAGCCTAAGACTAAGCCTAAGCCTAACCCTAACCCTAACCTTCACACTTACCCTAACACTAAACGTAATTCTAAGCCTAACCCTAACACTCACCCTCACCCTAACCCTCTCCTTAACCCTAACCCTAACATTAACACTAATCCTAACCCAAACCCTCAACCTCACCCTAAACCTAACTCTAACAATAAACCTCACCCTGACCCGAACCCTAACCCTAACCCTAAACCTAAACCTCACCCTAACCCTAACACTAACCCTCACCCTCAACCTAGCCCTCACACTAACCATAATCCTAACCCTAAACCTCATCCTAACCCTCCCCCTATCCCTAAGCCTAACCCTCACCCTAACCCTAACTTTCTCACCCTCAACCTCACCCTCAGCCTAACCCTAAGCCTAACCATAAACCTAACCCTAACACACACACTCACCCTCAGCCTAACCCTAAGCCTAAAACTAAATCTAACTCTAACCCACACACTCACCCTCACCCTAACCCTAATCCTAACTCTAACCCTAACACTATCCCTCCCCCTAACTCTCACCCTAACCCTAAACCTAACACTAATCCTAAACCTAAACCTCAACCTAACCCTTACTCTAACCCTAAACCTCACGCACACCCTAACCCTAACTCTAACCCTAACCCAAACCCTAAACCTCACCCTAACACTAACCTTAACCCACACCCTCACAGTAACCATAAACATAAACCTTACCCTAACAATAACCCTAACTCTAATCCTAAGACTCACCATAACCCTAAAATTAACCCTAACCGTAAACCTCACCCTAACCCTCCCCTAACCCTAACTCTAACCCTAAACCTCACCCTCATCCTAACCCTAACCCCAACACTAAACCTCACCCTAGCCCTAACCCTCACCCGCACCCTCACCCTCACTGTAACTCTAACCCTAACCCTAACATTAACCCTAACCCTAACACTAACCATCACCCTAACCCTAATCCTAACCCCCAAACTCACCCTCAGCCTTACCCTAAGCCTAAGCCTAACCCTAACCCTAACCCTATCCCTAAACTTCAACCTAACCCTTACCCTCACCCTAAACCTAACACTAAACCTAACACTAACCCTCACCCTAACCCTCCCCCTAACCCTAACTCTAACCCTAAAACTTACCTTCACCCTAACCCTAACCCTAACCCTAAACCTCACCATAAACCTCACCCTAACCCTCATCCTCACCCTCAATGTCAATCTCACTGTAACTCTAACCGAAACCCAACAATAAGACTAACACTAATCCTGACCCTAACCCTAACACTAACCATAAACCTCACCCTCAGCTTCACCCTGACTGCAAACTTAACCCTTACCATAACACTAACAATAACCCTAACCGTAACTCTAAACCTAACCCTAACCCTTACCTACTCCTCACCACCAACCTCACCCTCAGCCTAACCCTAATCCTAACCCTAAACCTAACCCTAACCCTCACTGTAACCCAAACCCTAACCGTAACCCTAACCCTAACCGAAACACTAACCCTAACCCCAAACCTAACCCAAACCCTAACCCTAACCCTAACCCTAATCCTCACCTTCACCCTCATGCTTACCCAAACAATAACCCTAACCCTCACCCTAACCCTAAGCCTAACCCTAACCCTAAGCCTAAACCTAACCCTAATCCTCACACTCACCCTCACCCTAACCCTAATCAAAAACCTAACCCTATCCCTAACCCTAACCCTCACCCAACCCCTCAACCTAACCCTAATCCTAATCCTGAACCTCATCCTAAACCTCACTCTAACCCTAAACTTAACACTCAAACTAACCCAAACCCTAAATCTAAACCTCACCCTAATCCTAAACCTAATCTGCACCCTCACCCCTACCCTCAACTTAACTCTAACCATAACAATAACCCTAACGCTAAACCTAAGCCTAACCCTCAAACTCACTGTAACTCTAACCCTAACCCTAACTCTAAACCACACCCTAACGCTAACCATAAGCCTCATCCTCACTCTAGCCCTCACCCAAACCCTAATCCTAACCCTAAACCTCATCCTAACCCTCACCCTAACCCTAAAACCCTAATCCTCACACTAACCTTAACCCTCACCCTCACCCTCATGCTCTGCCTAAGCCTAAGCCTAAGCCTAAGACTAACCCTATCCCTCACACTCACCTTCACCCTAATCATAACTGTAACACTAACCCTAACACTAACACTAGCCCTCAACCTAACGCTAAATATAACCCTAAACCTCACCCTCACTTAATCCTAACCCTCCCCCTCTCACTCCCCCTAACACAAAGCCTAACCCTAACTCCAACCCTAACCTTAACACTAACCCTAACCCAAACCCTCACCCTAACACTCACCCTAACCCTCAACCTCACCCTAGCCCACACCCTAAACCTAAGCCTAAGCCTAACCATCACCCTAATCTTCACTCTAACCCTAACCCCAACCCTCACGCTATCCCTAAACCTCACCCTCACCCTCACCGTAAACCAAACCCTAATCCTAACCTTAACCCTAACCCTCACCCTCACCCTAAACCTCACCCTAACCCTAACACTAACACTAGTCCTAACCCTAAACATAACCCTAAACATAAGCCTCACCCTCAGCCTCACCCGAACCGCAAACTTAACCCTAAACATAACACTAAAAATAAACCTAACCCTCACCCTAACAATAACCCTAACCCTAAACCTAACCCTAACTATAACCCTAACGCTAAACCTAAACCTAAACCTGACCCTAACCCTAATCCTAACCCTCACCCTAACCCTCCCCAAAACCCTAACTCTAACCCTAAACCTCATCCTCACCCTAACCATAACCCTTACCCTAAACCTCACCCAAACCTGATCTTAACCCTCACCCTCACCCTCACTGTAACTCTAACCCTAACCCTAACTATTACACTAACCCAAACACTAACCCTAACGCTGACCCTCACCCTAACCCTAAACCAAACCCTCACCTTGACCCTAACCCTAACCCTAACCCTCAACCTCACGGTAAACCTAACCCTAAACTCAGCCTAACGCTAACCCTAACGCTCATCCTCACTCTAGCCCTCACCCTAAACCTAATGCTAACCCTAAACTTCACCCTCACCTTCACGCTCGGCCTAAGCCCAAGCCTAAGCCTAAGACTAACCCTGACCCTCACAGTCACCCTCACCCTAACCCTAACCGTAACCTTAACCCTAACCCTAACCCTCACACTAACCCTCACCTGAAAGCTAACTCTAACCCTAAACCTCACCCTCACCCTAACCCTAAACCTCACCCTCACCCTCACCCTCTGCCTAACATTAAGCCTAACCCTAACCCCAACACTAACCCTAATACTAACCCTAACCCCCACCCTAACGCTCACCCTAAACCTAACCCTAACACTAACCCTCACCCTCACCATAGCCCATACCCAAAACCTAAGCCTAAGCCTAACCCTCAACCTAACTCTCACTCTAACCCTAAGCCCAAAGCTCACGCTAACCATAACCCTCACCCTCACTCAAACCGTAACTCTAATCCTAACCCTAACCCTAACCATAACACTCACCCTCACCTTAACCCTAATCCTACTCCTAACACTAACGCTAACCGTAACCCTAACCCTAACCCTCACCCTAACCCTAACTCTAACCCTAAACCTCACCCTCACCCTAACCCTAACCCTAATCCTAAACCTCACTCTAAACCTAAACCTTACCCTAACACTTATCCTCATCTTAAAACTAACACTAACCCTAGCACTAACCCTCACACTAACACTAACCATCACCCTAAACCTAAACCTCACCCTAACCCTAACCCTAACCCTCAACTTCACCCTAGTCCTCACGCTAACCCTAACCCTCATCCTCACCCTAAACCTCACACTAACCCTAACACTAATCCTCAGTCTAACCCTCACCCTCACGCTAACCCTAAACCACACCCTTACCATAAACCTCACCCTCAGCCTAAACCTCACCTTTTCTCTTACAGTCACCCTCATCCTAACCCTCACCCTAAACCACAACCCTCATCCTATCCCTTACCCTAACCGTAACCCTAACCATCACCCTAACCCTAACCCTCACCCTCAACTTTAGCCTCAGCCTAAACCTAACCCTAAGCCTAAACCTAACCCCAAACCTCACACTCACCCTAGCCCTCACCCTAACCCTAATCCTAACCGTAACCCTCATCCTAAACCTCAACCGAACCTTAACCAGTACCATCACTCTAAACCTAATCCTCATCCCCAAATGCACCCTCAGCCTAACCCTAAGCCTAAGCCTAACCCCAAGCCTAACACTCACACTCACCCTCACCCTAACCTTAATCCTAACCCTAAACATAACCCTAAACCTAAACCTAACCCTCACCCTAACGCTAACCCTAACGCTAACACTCACCCTCACCTTAGTCCTCAACCTAACCCTCACCCCAAACCTAACCCTCACCCTCAGCAAAACACGAACCCTAACCCTCACCCTAACGCTACCTCTAAACCTAAACCTCACTTTAACCCTAACCCTAACCCTCACCCTCAACCTAGCCCTCACCCTAAACCTAATTTTAACCCTAACCCTCATCCTAACCCTCACCCTAAATCTAACCCTAATCTTCAACCTAACCCTAAACCTAATTCTAACCCTCAACCTAACCCTAACCCTAACCCTCACCGTAACCTGAACCTAACCCTCTCCCTAACCCTAAACCTAAACCGAACACTAAACCTCACCCTAAGCCTTACCCTAAACCTCACCCTCACCCTAGCCCTCATCCTAACACTAATCCTAACCCTAACCCTCATGCTAACCCTCACCCTAAACCTAACCCTAACTCTAACCCTAACCCTAAATCTAAAACTCACCCTAACCTTTATCCTAATCCTCACCCTCTCCCTCACTGTAACCATAACCCAAACATTAACACTTACAATAACCCTAACCTAACCCTAACCCTCATCCTAACCATATCCTTCAACCTAAGCTTAACCCTCATCCTAACACTTACCCTCACCCTAACCCGAACCCTAAACCTCACACTCACCCTAACCCTCAACCTAACCCTAATTCTCACACTAACCCGAACCCTAATGCTAGGCTTCAGCCTGACCCTAAATGTAACTCTACCCTACACCTCACCTTCACCATAACCGTAACCCTACCCATAACTCTAAAGCTCACCCTAACACTAACCATAATCCTCACCCTCACCCTAGCCATAACCCTAAACCGAATTCTCACCCTAACCCTCATCCTAACCCTGACCCTAACACTAACCTTAACCCTCACTCTCACCCTCACCCCAACCCTAAACCTAACCCTAACCCTCAACCTAATCCTAACTGTCACCCTCACCAAAACCCCTACCCTAAACCTCACCCTAACCCTAACCCTAACCCTCACCCTAACCCTAACTCTCACCATCACCCTCACCCTCAACCTAACCCTAACCCTAACCCTAAACGTTACACTCACCCTAACCCTAAACCTCACCCAAACCCTAAATTTAATCCTAATAATAACCATAACCCAAAGCCTCAACCTCACCCTAACCCTCACCTTAACCCTAACCCTAACACTAACCCTAACCCTAACCCTCACCCTCAGCCACATCCTAACCCTAACTCTAACCCGAAACCTCACGCTCATCCTAACCCTAACCATAAACCTAAACCTCATCCTAACCCTAACCCTAAACCTCACCCTCACCCTAGCCCTCACCCTAACCCTAATCCTAATCCTAACCCTCATCCTAACCCTCCCCCTAACCCTAACCCTAACCATCACCCTAACCCTAACTCTCACCCTCAAACTCACCATCAGCCTAAGCCTAAGCCTAACCCTAAACCTAACCCTAACACACACAATCACCTTCAGCTTTACCCTTATCCTAACCCTAAACCTAACCCTAACCCTAAGCCTCGCTCTAACTCTCACCCTAACCATAACCCTAACACTAACCCTAACCCTAATCCTCAACCTAACCCTCCCCTAACCCGAACTCTAATCCTAAACCTCACCCTCACCCTAAACCTAACTCTAACCCTAACTGAAACACTAAACCTCACCCTAACCCTAAACCTAACCCTCACCCTCACCCTCACCTTAACCTTAACCCTAAACCTAACCCTAACAATAACCCTAAACATAATGCTAACCCTCACTCTAACCATAACCCTCATCCTAACCCAAACCCTCACCCTAACACTTACCCTCACACTAACACTAACCCTAACCCTAAAACTAACCCTGACACTAACCCTAACCCTAAACCTAACCCTAAACTTCCACCTAACCCTCACCCTTACCCTAACCTTAACACTATCCCTAACCCTAAACCTCATTGTCACCCCCCCCCTTAACCCTATGTCTAACTGTAAACCTAACCCTCACTCTAATCCAAAACCCCACCCTAACCATAACCCTAATCCTCACCCGCACCCTCAACCTCACCTTAATTCTAACCCTAACCATACGAAAAACACTAACCCTAACCCTAACCATCACTCTAACCCTAATCCTCACCCCCACCCTCAGCCTCACCCTCACCTCAAACTTAACCCTAATCATAAAACTAACAATAACCCTAACCCTAACCGTAATCCTCACCCCCATACTCATCCTCAGCCTAAACCTAAGCCTAAGCCTAACCCTAACCCTAATCCTCACCCTCACCCCAGCCCTCAACCTAACCCTAACACTCATCCTCACTCTAAACCTCACCCTAACCCGAACACTAATACTCAATCTAACCCACACCCTCAGCCTCACCCTAACCCTAACACTCACCCTAACCCTAACCTTCACCATTACCGTAACTCTTGCACTCAGCCTAAACCTCATGTTTACCCTTACCGTCACCCCCACCCTAACCCTCACCCTAAATCTCATCCTCACCCTATTCCTAACCCTAACCCTAACTCTACCCCTAAACCTCACCCTCACCCTAACCCTAACTCTAACCCTAACCCTAACACTAAAACTCACCCTAACCCTAACCCTAACCCTCACCCTAACACTAAACCTCACCCTCACCCTCAGCCTCAGCCTAACCCTAAGCCTCACCATAAACATATCCCAAACACACACACTCACCCTCACCCTAACACTAATCCTAACCCTAACCCAAACCCTAAACCTCCCCTTAACTCTCACCCTAACCCAAACCTTAACACGAACATTAACCCTAACCCTCAACCTAACCCTCACCCTAACCCTAACTCTAACCGAAACCTCACCCTCACCCTAAACCTAACTCTAACACTAACCCAAAACCTAAAACTCACCCTAACCCTAACCCTAACCCTCATCCTCAACCTCACCGTAACCATAATCCTAAACCTAAACCTAAGAATAACCCTAACTCTATTCCTAACCCTCACCCTAACACTTACCGTCACCCTAACACTAACCCTAACCCTCCCTCTAACCCTCACCCTAACCCTATATCGAACCCTCAAACTCACCCTCACCCTAACCCTAACCCCAAACCCCACCCTAACCCTAAAGCTAACCCTCACCCTTTGCTCGGCCTAAGACTAACCCTAAGCCTAAGCCTAAAACTAAACCTAAACCTCACCCTAACAACAAAAATAACACTAAACCTAACTCTAATCCTAAACTTCAACCTCACCTAAACCCTAACTCTAACCCTAACCCTAAACCTAAACCTCACCCTAACCCTAACCCTCACCCTCACCGTAAACGTAACCCTAACCCTAACCCTAACAATAACCTTAACCATAACCATAACCTTCATCCTAACCATAAATTTCACCATAACAATAACCCTCACCCTAACATTTACCCTAACCCTAACACTAACCCTAACCCTAACACTAACCCTCACACTAACCCTAACCATCACACTAATCCTAAACCTCACCCTGATCCTAACCCTCACCCTCAACCTAGCCCTCAACCTAACGCTAACCCTCATCCTCACCCTAAACCTCACACTAAACCTAACACTAATCCTCAACCTAAACCTAACCCACACGCTAACCCTAACCCTCACCCTTACCCTACCCCTCACCCTCAGCCTAACCCCCACCTTTACCCTTACCGTCACCCTCAACCTAACCCTCACCGTAACCCTCACCTAACACTAATCCTCATCCTAACCCTCACCCTAATGGTAACCCCAAACATCACCCTAACCCTAACCCCCACCCTCACCCTCAGCCTCAGCCTAACACCAAGCCTAAGCCTAAACCTAACCCTAACCCTCACCCTCACCCTAACCCTAAGTCTAACCCTAACCCTAACACTAAAACTCACCCTAACCCTAACCCTAACCCTCACCCTAACCCTAAACCTCAACCTCACCCTCAGCCTCAGCCTAACCCTAAGCCTCACCATAAACATATCCCAAACACACACACTCACCCTCACCCTAACACTAATCCTAACCCTAACCCAAACCCTAAACCTCCCCTTAACTCTCACCCTAACCCTAACCTTAACACGAACATTAACCCTAACCCTCAACCTAACCCTCACCCTAACCCTAA
>NW_027203207.1:0-96876 GCF_024711535.1 Dipodomys merriami | reverse complement strand
AGTCTCTAGGGATGTGAGTGATTGGCCAATAGCCCTTAGTACACCCCAGCTTGGCAAAATATCCTTTTATGGATATTCTTTGCCAGGTAATATCTGTTCTCCTTTTGAAAGAACTTAGAAGCACCCACTCATTAGAAACTCACTAACTTCTCATCAGTGTTCAGTCCATACTCAAGTTCTACAGCTTCCCCCATTAGATCCTCATGAAAGATTATTCACACCTTAACTTCTATAGTTCTAAGACTCCCATACCTATTTCCATGCTCAGGTTTACATCACCGTAGAGCAGCTCCTGCAGAACTCCAGATAAAGAACCCATCAATGATGTCATCTATGTTGACTGATAGAGATCGGAAGCCATCACTGATCTCCAGAAATCATGTGAACATAGAGGGTTTTTTTTTTAATTTGTAGGAAGGCTCAAGCAGGTTTTGAGTCCTCTGGACACCCTACTGGTTCTGAACCCCACATGTGATGCAGGTGCACCTGCATATATTACCAAGGAAGAACATGATCCAGAATGACTTCCATTGATATTCACAGTCCACCTAGATGGGCTCCAAACCAGTCAAAAAGACACATCTTGGTGTGCAGGATAAGATGTGTGCTAATGGAAAATTACCCCAGTCTATGTTCAGGAAAACCATTAAGTGAGGTCCAAAATCTAGATTCAGTTGAGGAAAGGGAATCTTTCCTCACAGAATACCCAGACCAATCTGTCCTCCTGCAGGGGATCCAATTTTCAATTGAGAAATTAGAATCTGTCCCTCCCTGGACTCAGGAAGAAAATCCTGTCTTTAATGAGGAAGTAAACCACTTTGAGGACCCTGGGGCAGAATTTTTGCCTGAAGGCAACTTAGAGGCCAATCTGGATTTAGAAATTCCCTTCCCCCTTCCTGGGAAAATATTTTTCTTTTTGTTTTGATTGTTGTAAAATGTTCATTCTATTTATTTTTCTAACTTTCTTTAAATGTCAATGCTTTTGATATATCCTAGATTCATGAATCTTAAATATGTTTCTTTTTAAGCCTTGTGCATATGTGTTCTGCATATGAAGCATTGTGCATATGTGTTCTGTTGGGTGGAAAACACAGAGTGACAGGGGGCTTTACTGCATATAAAGGGAACTGTTAAATGCACAGGGAGCAGCAAAGAAGCCAGGCCATGCCTGCATGGGGTGATAAGGTGGCTACAAAAGGTCTAGGACAGCAGATCAGATGTCCTAAAAATCTATTCTGTCAAGTGGGACAAATGCCACAATACGTATACTGGTGTGTGGGACCCTCTTTCAACAGTGAGTTCAAATCTGTATATATCTTCACTGTGCTTTGGGTAAACATGGAAGAAAAATTTGACTCCAGTAATATAAAAAAATCTACTTAGAGCTGAAAATATTTGACATAATATATAGAAAATATATATACTAGCAAATAAAAGCCATCATCAATAAAAGAAAGAAAGCTTACATAGATGAACCAACACAAAATCAGGAATAAAAATAACACAAATCAGTTATATGTAAACATATGTTATATTCTTTATGTTATATATAGTATATTGTATAATATATAAGATTGAATATGATTTTTCAAACTACAAAGGCATTTAAATTTTTAGTCTTGAGTATTTATTTCACAAAACATTAGTGTAAAATATTATTGGGGAAAGTAGTGATATAATTTGATTATAATTATATGAATATATATTTGTGTGTTTCTAGATCTAACACTGATTATAAATAGATGAACAAACATACATATATTTGTATATATCTGTCTAGGAAGTGAATATAATGAAACTGACTACAACATGTATAAAAAAGCAGCTATAAGTTGAGTCCATGAGACTCAATCCTGTAATCCTAGTGATGTGGGAAGCTGGGTTCTGAGTTTTAGTCTCTCTTACCCCCATTGCCTTAGATTTTCAGAGGAGATCACAGTGGATCACACTCTTCGACCCCAGAGGAAAGTCAGTAGAAATCAGGACAAGCCTCTTATCTTATGACAGTCTACTCAGGTCCTGTACCAAGATGGCCATCTGTAAAACATCAGATGGAAAGTTGGCATTCCCTCCAAAAGGGTCTAAAAAGAGCCTTCTGAACTATAGTCTCTGACAATACTGAATTAAACCTTATTTCCCTTCCCAAGCTGCAAACACATGGAAATATAGCAAGGGCTCAAGAGAGATGGACAAAGGCATACAAATACATAAAATTATATACTCTGTTTCAGTAATTCAGTGACAAATCATCAAAGCATGTCTTGAAATTTTCTTTTTTTTAAAGGAAATGGAAACATACTCTGAATGTATCAGGAACTGGGTGACGATTTGGTTGCTGAATTGGTGAATGCACTTCTGGGCAAAGGAGAAACATATATTGGGGAAATTGTGTGGGGGTGGGTGTCCTCACACATATACCCAAAACAATGGCCATTACTTCTATGATGTCACAACCACCTTTGCCATAGCAACAAATAGGTGTCAGGCACTGGTTTTGCCCTGAAGTGGATTCAACACCACCAAAAAGCACAAAGAATGAGAGGGAATGACTACTAGCCACCACACTTCAGCTTGAAGAGCTGTCCTAAAGAGAATCTAGGATAAATTGAGCTGGAGAAGGTTGATCTCCATGTAAGGCTCCTGAGCACTACAGACTGGGCACTATTACAGGTGTTGGAGAAACAGAAGTGAATGTGGCTCTTTCCTCACTAATTTCATGCTGAAAAGAAAACCAGAAATCATAATGATAATTTCTATAAATCAGAGACATGACATTGGTGATTTTGTAGCAACAACTTCACAGTGGGGATGGGAGGAGACATTCCTGAACAAGAGATAGTTGATATGAGAGCCATCATCTAGGCAATTATTTAGGAGCAGGTACTCTAGGCAGTAAGAACAGCAAGTACATCCCCCATTGATGGGAATGAACCTGACTTGCTTCAGAAAAGGAAAACAACACTGAAGTAAGAATGGAAAGGTACAATGAAGAAAAAGAGGTCAGAAATGAAAATAGGAAAAAATTAGATAGATATTGGATGCTGCAGATTACAAGATGAAAATGTCTGATTTTAGTATAAATCTGACATGATCCACTGGAACCAAAGTGCTAAAATAGTAGTCAGACACATCTGATTCACCAAAAGAATACTTCTAAAATGTGATTCCAGCTGGGCTCCAGTGGCTCACAACCTGAAACCTACTTACTCAGGAGGCTGATATCTGAGGATCAGTTTTAAGGAAGCCAAAAGAGGAAATTGGGTAAGGCTGATCTCCAATTAATCACCAAAAATATGGATATGAAACTGTGGTTCAACTGGTAGAGCACTAGCCTTGAGGAAAAAACAAAGGGACAGCACCTAGGCCTTAGGTCCAAATCCCAGGACATCACAAAGAAGCCAACAAATAAAATTTGGCGCTCAGTCATTCATCACTTAGTATTTTAGTTCAATATATTTGGTATGAGCATTGGAATTATATCCTTACTAAATGCTCTCCCCGACATTTTGCTTCATTAGCAGCTTTCAAAGCCCTGGCATCACCAGTGTCTCCTCCTAGTTAGCATAGCAGTCTACCACTGGAAATTTGAAGATATATTTTATTAATCATAAGAATTCTGATCATCTTTCCACATACATCAAATAAGTAGTAGCCACATTCCACTATTCTGATTGTCTTTAATACTCCTTTGACTTAAGCATTAAGGCTTAAAAATTCTAGAGTGGTTATCAAATTAATTCAATAGTCACCATTCTTCCACCCAATCTTGTAACATATTTTTATAAAAGGAGAGACTATATGAAAGTGTGTACATGATAACTTCTAAGTGTAATACTCTCAAGAAGTAGGGTTTTACAGAAACATCCAGATTGCTTTGCCAAAGCAAAGGATAAGAGATTAATTAAGGTACCGCAGAAGAAAAATGCTATTGGCTTTAGAACAAATTCATTTGCCTAGAACTGAAGAAATGAGTTTCAGAAATGCCAGAGGCAAAGGTATTATTCAAATCACCTTATTATGAGGTACAAGCAGCCTGTCTAGATCAACCTTCCAGGAAAAAAACAATGAATGAAAAGGAATTAATGCTTCTAAAACAAGCCAGTTGGTGGTGGTTCATGCTTGTTATCCTAGCTACTTAGAATTCTAAGATGAAAGGATCTCAAATCAAAGCCTGGCCAGGAAGAAAACCTTCCTCTCTGCAACCAGCAGCCAGGAAGCATTAGCTATGTATGAAGCCCAGCTAGATGGCCTCAGACAACAGACATCCAGACACACAAGACCACCCCATCTGAAATATTATCAAATACATTCACATAATATCTCCTGTTTGGGAGATAATGTTTAAAATATGTATCAAAAACAGTTCAAAAAGGCAGTTAATAAAGGTCAAGTGAAAGTGGAAATTTGTACTCACACACTGAAATGTAAGTTACTGCCAGAATGTTGTTAATAGGGCTAGAGGCCCATTTGGTAACTTATCCACTCAACCATCTTTCCTCACCTCTTGTCAGTCAGCCTGAACAGAGATTTTTGACTGCAAGGAATGTGTGTGAGCATGTAGCTTGTAACATTAATAATGAAAAGGTAGGCATTGGAAGCTCAGTCCTGTAAAACCAGCTACTCAGAACCTTGAGATACGAGGAACTCAGTTAAAGCCAACTGAACAAAAATGATTTTTACCTCCAATTAAACAGTAAATGCAGAAAGCTGAGCTGTGCTTCAAATGTTAGAGTTCTAGCATCACATACAAAAGCTAAGTGACAGTACCTAGGTCCTGAATTCAAGCCCCAGTACTGGCTTTCATACACAAAATAATCATTACAACACCACAGTATATGCAAATGTTAGCAAGGGATGTAGATGAATGAGATGATGACATCATTTACCTCACCTTTAGTCTCAAGCATTCTGTACAGTGTAGTTCAGTCTGTGAAAAGCCCCAGGTGAAATCTTTCCTCAAAATCAGCAGATACATCCTCATTTCCCTCTGCACATTTATATTATGTACACACACACACACACACACAAACACACACACACACACACACACATACACACACACACACACAGGCTATATTTTTCTAAATAAGTTTGAAATACATAACCTTACACACATGCTTCAGTATTATGTGCCCTTGTTTAGGTATCATAGGGAGCACAATGTATCCAGCGTCTGGCTCATTCTTGTAATCTTAGCTGCTCATGAGGGTGGGATCTGAGGATCACAGTTTGATGCCAACCTAAACTAATAAATCCTCAAAATTCTTATCTTTAATTAAGCAGAAAAGGCCAGAAGTGGATGTGTGGTTTTGAGTGGCACAGTGACAGCATTGAGTTAAACAATCTAAACTAGAGTTCCAGACCCTCATTTCAAGCCTGAGTACAAGCCCACTAGCACTCCAAAAGCCACCCCCCAAATACCAAACCAAAAATATGACAGAATATTTTGTAAATTTTGAAGCAAAATCCAATGAGGCAACATAGTTGCTAGTTTGTTGAAGATCTGGTGTGGAAACCCCAAATTCAACATGTGTTAAAATAACATAAAGAACAAGCAACCAAATAAAATTTTCCACTAAAGAAACTTCCTTAGTATTCACTGGGACCCCTGACAAAGAGATTTTTTTCTATGCTTTTTGAAAATCAGTGTTTTTTTCAGTAAGGTAATTAGTATAAACCTTTGCTGTAAATTATAGGAGTCATTGAATGCTCCAAGTGAAGTAAATGTACAACAAAAAGCACACATTATTACAAGTTTCTATGTCTCTGTTGGGACACTAGAAACCTGTAATAGTGTGGCCTCTCGGAAAGAGACGGGGAATGCTCACCATCACTGGTCATAAAAGAAATGCAAATCAAAACCAAAACCATATTTAGATTCCACTCAACCCAGTTAGAATGGCTATTATCAAGAGAACAAATAACAGATGCTGGGGTGGATGTGGCTAAATAAGAACACTACTACACTGATGGTAGGAATGTAAACTGGTTCAACCACTCGAGAAAGCACTATGGAGGTTCCTCAAAAGACTAAACATAGAACTTCCCTAAGATCCAACAACCCCACTCCTCCGCATTTATCCAAATGATCTCAAACTAGGGTATAATAAGCTACCATCAAAACTATGTTCATTACAGCATTGTTACACATAGCTAAGATATAGAGACAACCCATTTGCCCCTCAACAGATGAATGGATCAAGGAAATGTGGTGTATTTACTCAATGGAATTTTATGATTCTATCAGAAAGAATGACATCGTCCCTTTTGTAAAAAAATGAAAAGATGGAAAAAAAATCATACTATGTTAATCAAGCCAAGCCCAAAGAAACAAGAGCTCTATGATTTCCCTCATTTGCAATGATTAACATTAGCCTGTTACTCCTGAAAGTGGATCATAATAGCTCAGGAGTTATGAATATATATGACCAGAGAAAATGATGCTAACTGAAATGAACACCAAGACATAGAAACAACAGGTCTTCTTTTGTTTAGTTGTCAAGCTTGATGTAGCCAATGTACTGCAGCTAGTTCTTTCTTCTTACTTTATGTCATTTTTCTTTTCCTATTGGTTTTATCCATGGCAATTCCAGTCTTTGATTCTGGCACCCTGCATCCTGTATATGCATTTATCTGATTGGGGGAAGGTAAGGGAAATAACAAAATGCTGAAAGAAGTACAAAAGGTGATCCATTGCAACCATGATACTCGCAGGACATTATGGCAGAAATTAACTTTACAATGTAATGGGGGTGGGAAGGAGTGGAGGGAAGGGACAGAGGGAGAAAACCACTGAATGGGTAACAATGTTCAATGAGAAATGTAACTTACTCATGTAAATGTAACCCCTCTGTACAGCATCTTTATAATAAAATAGATTTTTAAAATATAAAAAGTAAATTTTTTTCATGAAATCTCAAGCTGATACCAATGGAACTTCTGAGTTTGTGTCAAAGAGTTTTTTAGGACTTTCAAGAAGCTAGTACTGAGTACATACAACCACAATTAAGTGATAATGAGAAAAGTAGAGCTTTTTATTGTATTATATGAATAAAGGAAAATTTCTTTTCATTTCTGTAAACATAGAATTCGTGTTTCTGATCTTCATTGTTCCCAAGTTAGACCAATCTCTTGTTACTAGCTTTCTTTGGTATATATAGCTAGGACATGTAATCTGAGATATAAGAATTATTCTTTGTGCCGGGCGCCGGTGGCTCACGCCTGTAATCCTAGCTACTCAGGAGGCTGAGATCTGAGAATCGCGGTTCAAAGCCAGCCCGGGCAGGAAAGACCGTGAGACTCCTATCTCCAATAAAACCACTAGAAAACCGGAAGTGGCGCTGTAGCTCAAGTGGTAGAGCGCTTGCCTTAAGCTGAAGAGCTGAGGGACAGCGCCCAAGCCCAGAGTTCAAGCCCCATGACCGACAAAAAAAAAAAAAAAAAAAAAAAAAAAGATTAAAAAAAAAAAAATTATTCTTTGTTTAATTTGGAGGCACTCCTCCCTGGGCAAGAAGTTAGTCTGGAGGACCCCTGAAACCTGCTGTGGTTTCTCTCACACAGCTCACTGAGGAACTTAGGAGTTTGAAAAAGTGACTACTAATTAAGTGACTCTTACTAATAAGAATTATTGGTAGGATTTGAAAACATATTTGGGTAATAAATAGACTAGAAAAAATGTTAAGTTTGCTATTTTTATCACTATATTTCCTTTTGTCTAAGTATAAAATCCAGACTTACCCTAAGGACCTAGAATAAGCAAAATGGCTTATAGAGCTAAGATCATTTTTTTCCACAGAAGATGACAGCAGAAGAAGAAATACAGGTCCACAACTGGCACAAGGAAGGGAGAGTTTGATGTCTCCTTAATTCTTAGGATCGAATATTCAAGGAAGAACTCTCTGATGACAGCTTAAGGACCTCACATTTCCTGTGTAGTTCCATCATAGGAAGCAGTAGGTGCCAAGCCTGACTGGTGCCCTTGGCTGTGTCCTGAGAACCTCCAGCAGGGCTCTGTCATGGTCACTGGAGAGGCAGGATTGCACTCTAAGAGGACCTACAGGAGGTGGTAACAAGGCCTGTGTCAAGGTTTTGCCAGATCTAGATGATTTATAACAGGCACTACTGTCTTCTGGCTAAGAATGTGGATATATCATTGAGGTCCTACACACAAATATATCACAAGTGTTAGCTTGCACCTTTTCCTTATGAAAGCCAGCAAAAGGTCATTAATGCCCTCTGGACATATTCTTATCAATATTTAGTAGGTAATAAGCTATAAAATCAAGTTCATTATGAGGAAAAAGCCCAGATGAAAACCAAATTGCAGGAGCATTTACAAAAAATGTTTTTCTGTACATATCAAATGTGACAAAGTTTTAAAAGTTAATGAAGCTGGGAAAGTTAAATGGATTTCTTTTTTTACTATGGTTGCAACTGTCTTTTACATTTCAACTACTTAACAAAAAAAAAGGTAGGCCAAGCATTACCAGTGGCTCACATCTGTAACTCTAGCTATTTATAATGCTGAGATCTGAGGAAGTGGATTATAGCTAGAACAGGTAGGAAAAATCTGTGAAATTTTCATCTCCAATTAACCATTCAAAATCAAGAAGTGAAAGTTTGGTTCAAGTCATAGACAATTATCCTTGAGTTAAAAAGCTAAAGGTCAGCTCCCTGAGTTCAAGCCCCAGTATGCATACACACACACACACACACACACACACACACACACACACACACACACACATTTTATCTCAAAAATAACCAGTGACCAGGAAACAGAAACAAGATATTTTTCTTTATTTTATTTCATTTTTGTCATGTTTCTTCATTTATCTCTCTTTGCGAAGTTAAAGGGGCATTCAAAAGGAGAGACAAACGATGAACATGTGCAACAGTGATATTCAATTGGTACTATGCTGAAAATGACCTATGCAATTTGTTTGTGGGGAAGGATGGGAAAACTGGAAGAGATGAAGGGAAAAGTTAACATTGTCCAAAAAGAAATGCACTCAGGGAAGTAGAACTGTGGCTCGATATGAATGCCATTCTTCAGCAAAAGAACTCAGAGACAGTATTCAGGCTCTGGGTCCAAGTCTTATTACTGACTGAAACAAAAACAAAGACAAAAGAAATGTAGTCATTGACACGCATATGTAACTATTCCCTCTAGATCTCAAGGAGGAGGAGGAGAAGGAGGAGGAGGAGGAGGAGGAGGAGGAGGAGGAGGAGGAGGAGGAGGAGGAGGAGGAGGAGGAGGAGGAGGAGGAGGAGGAGGAGGAGGAGGAAGAGGAGGAGGAGGAGGAGGAGGAGGAGGAGGAGGAGGAGGAGGTGGTTAATAAAACCAAACCAGTGAGAGAGAGAAATTGAGAGAGCAAGGGAAGGGGTGACATTTTAAAAAAGAAATATAATCAGAACTGACTTAGATGACTATAACCTCTGTGTAACTCACCTTTGTAATAATACTACAAAAAATAAAACAGAAATAGAATGCTGGAGGCATAACTCAAATGGAAGACCTGACTAATATGTATGTGATACCAAGTTCAAACCCCATTATCAATTTCCCCTTCAAAAATGGCTCTTCTCATCACTTGTGCTTTCCCTAGCTTATGAAAGGGGATGCAAACAGTTAAAGAGAGAGAAAGGTAATTTGTCAGGCATAGAACTGTACTTGCAATGAGCAGTACTTGCTAGAACACATGTTGACTAGAACACATGATGACTCCGTGTTTTCTGAAATAAACAGACCTAGTTGAGCTTGAATACAGGCTCCACTGTATACTAGATGGGGACTCAAACTTAACCTAACTCTCTGGAGCTCAAATTCTTCATAGGTAAAGTGAGCATAACAATATGTATCTCACGGGATTATGAGATCTGGATGTCATCAAACATGGAGTGGGTTTTATCTTAGGTGTGTGTGCAACACTCAAGCACTGCTGGAAGGAGTATAAACTGGCATAATGTTTACTATATTACTTAACAGTAATACAACAATTACTACAGACTCATACCTGTAATCTTACTTACAAAAGAGGCTGAGAAAGAGGATCAAGGTTCTAAGCCTGAACAGGAAACTGGATCAGACTCATCTCCAATGACTTCTAAAAAAGCTTGAGGTGGAGTTTGGTCCAAGTGGTAGAGTGCTAGACTTGAGCATAAACCTCAGGAACAGTGCCCAGGTCCTGAGTTCAAGCCTAGGTCCAGCAAACCCCCCCCACACACACACACTACATTTTGTATGTTCCTATCACCCCACTTAACAATACTTTCCCTCTTCCAAGCTCAACAGTTGTTGTTTTGTTTTAAAAGGGACTTACTCTGTAGCTCAGGCTTCTCTTAAGCTTACAATCCTCCTGGGTGCTGGGATTACAGGCATGTCTACCATAATTGGCTTCACTCAGTAACTCTATTTATAACATTTTCTGCAAGAAATTCATTCATGCTCATGATGATATGTGGCTTAAAGCTGTTCACATTAATATTCTACTGTACAAAATGTAAATAATATAGCTGGACATGGTACTATGCTACCACATGGTAATGTCAATCATTACTCAGAAACCTGACAGGAGAATTAGGAATTGAAGAAAGCCTGGTCTACACTGCAGAACCTTGTCTCCAAAGGAAAGAAATTCTATAAGTATTAATCTGCTATGAAACATACAATATGTTAAATTCATATAATGGAACAAATAGATCATTGTTAATGAAAATAAAATCTTGGAAGAAATTTTAAATACATACATATGCATATATGTTTAAATTTGAAGAAATAAAATTTCAAGTGGTATTATCTGCATCTTTCAGTCTGTCACTATCTATTTACTGACACATTGATTTCTGTTTAGTCTTCACAAAACAGTTCTCTCACATAAGTACCAAAGAAATGAAAAAGAAAAAGTACAAAAAATGCATTATCATAAATACAAATGTAAATTAATCCCTACCATAATAATTTGGAAAACATGCATTAAGTTAATGGCATTGAATACTGCTCAAGAAGGGGAGTCTAGGAGAATGTACATTGTGTGTGTGTGTGTGTGTGTGTGTGTGTGTGTGCGTGTGTGTGTGTGTATGTGCTCCATGAGTAAGTAAGTGAGTCTGAAGTAGACCAATTATACTTGGTTAGTCTTTTTGCTCAAAGCTGACACTCTACCACTTGAGCCACATCTCCACTTCTGGATTTTGGTTTCTGAATTGGGGAAATATCTCAGATTTTTCTGCATGGGCTGCTTTAAACCAAGATACTCAGTTTTTGACCTCTAACGTAGCTAGGTTTTAAAACATGAACCACTAGTGGACAGCAACTATGTTAACATTTTTGCATATTTGAATAAATTTTAAAGTAAGACATATATGTTACGTATGAGAGTGGTGGGAAATAGTAATTAATGTTTAACAGAATTTAAAGCATACAAAGCTGAGAATGGTAAGTCGCTGAGAATAGGATGGAATATATTAAACTTACCTATGACAGTTTTCAGTCTGTGCACAGAAATGATTGCATTGTTGGAGGCCAAGGCCATCAGATAGCTGAGTTCCAGGTGGCTGCTATGCTCATGAGGCCAGCTAGTGCTATTCACAAGAATGTGATGTTATTGGATGGCAGGGATCAGCTTCAAGTTCGGAACCTGGAATATTTCTATTAATCTAGAAGGGGAAATATACCAGGACCCAATGACTGGGAATGTGGTTAGTGGTAGAGTGCTGGCCTCGCATGCATGAAGCACTTGATTTGATTCCTCAGTATGAGGTAAGCAGAAAAACTGGAAGTGGTGCTGTGGTTCAATTGGTAATGTACTAACCTTGAACAAAATAAACTCAGGGAGAGTGCCCAGGCCCTGATTTCAAGCCCCAGCACTGGAAAAAAAATTTTTTTTAAGTGCAAAATGCTGTTTGTTGAAATAAATATGCTGAATAATTCTTTTTACTCACTAGAAAATTGTGCTGTTGAGAATTCAAAATGAACTTTGTTAGGAAAAAGCAAATTAATGAAATATTATCTGGCATTGGACAGGACATAGTGAGGTCTAAAAATGATTGCTGTCTATGGTTACTTGATACAACTAACGTTACAAATACACTTGCCAGATTGTAATTGTTTAAGTATAGAATCGTGGGTTTTTTCTTTTCAAAATAGTTTTACTGCCGGGCCCCAGTGGCTCAAACTTGTAATCCTAGCTACTAAGGAGGCTGAGAACTGAGGGTCTCTATTCAAAGCCAGCCTGGGCAAGAAAGTCTGTGAGACCCTTATCTCCAACTAAAGGTTCTTCACAAAATGTGAAGTGGCACTGTTTCTCAAGTAGTAGAGTGCTAGCCTTGGGCTGAAATGCTGAGGGACAACGCCCAGACCCAGAATTCAAGCTCCACAACTGACAAAAAGTAATAATAGCAATAATATTAATTTGTTACAATTAAGGTATTATAAAGGCTGCCGTTACAAATTTTGTTTATTTGCTCAAAGAAACACATATCCATCTTCATTGCCAACAGCCAGGATTTGGCCATTTGCTTTCCAGCTGATCTCTGTGTGTAGAGGCAATGCCTAATACAACGCAATACAAACCAGTTCTGACTTTAATTTTTCTCTGCACATCTTAAAAATCAATGCTGACAATATGAAATAAAACATCCCTAAGTTTAAAACATTCTTCTAGACAAGTTAATGAGATCCTAAGAACAAGTATTTTAACAATAATTTCAGAGAACTTAAACTCACAACTTGGGTTCTGTATCTGAAATTTATTACTTGAGGCTAGTGCTGCCACTTTGAGCCACAATGCCACTTCCAGTTTTCTCATGTTTAATTGAATAGAAAAGTCTCACCAACTTTCCTCTCCAACCTGGCTTTGAACTAGGATCTAGAGACCTTAGCCCTCGGAGTATCTAGGATTATAGGCATGAACCCCTGGCACCTGGCTAGAATAATTGCTCACCTGAGACAGAAGCCAGTTAGTATTAAATGCCAATCATGTTTAACTTTGTAAAATAAAGTTAACTGAAATGCCTTATAGTAGAAATAAGAAATAAAATGTGTCTGTGGATTACAAAGTTCTTAACAAAAGTTTCATATATTCCTTGTTTTTTTTATCTTCCAAAATTGTGTGCTTTCCAGAATCATACCTTATCTTTCCTTGCTGATTTCTTTATTTTATTTCATACATGGCCACAGGTTCTTCAACTATCATTTATTTATTGAAGAGCTTGCACATATGTATTCAGTCCAAACTCCTTGTAAGCATCTCTCATCCATATATTCAACTGCCATAAAAACTTGTGAAACACTAATCATCTCTTTCCATTACTGGATATTAATGTGTAAGTAAAATTTAGGAAAATAAAGAATAACATCAATAAATATAACATGATTTTGATAGTAATTCTAAACATAAATTCAATGTTGATTATTTTCTGAGCAACTTAATAAAAACCTCAAGAAAAAGAAATCAACTTTTTTGAGTGCTGATATTGTGGTTTAAATTCAATACATTACCTTCTCACTTAAGCTTTTTCCCTAAAAGGTGGTGCTCAATAATTGAACCATAGCTCCCCTTCCAATTTTCTCTGGGGGATTATATAGAGATAAGAATATCATGGAACCATTTGTGTCCCTCTCTTGGGGTTCATTTCACTTAACATCATCTTATATGGTCATATGATATCATGTACTAATATACTCGTTACTGCAAGTAAGGGAAACTACGGGTATAGTTATATATATATATATATATACATATATATATTATAGATATAGATATAGATATACATATACATATATACATATATAAATATATACAATGTGATACACACACACACACACACACACACACACACACACACACACACGACATTTTCTCTTTTTATTGGGAAAATACCGTACAGAGGGTTTGCAATTACATGGACAATGTAATGATTATATTTCTTATCAAGAGTTGTTGCCTCCTCCTTTGTTTCCCCTTCCCATCCCTTCCCAGCACCTACGCACCCCAAGCCAAAGTTGTAAAGTTCCTTTTTCGTCATAACGTCTTGTACATTTCATTGTTGCAATGAGTCCACCTGTATCCCTATTTAAACAATTTGTTTTTTTCCCTTCCCTTCCACAAATTATACCAACATCAAATACAGTGAAAACAGGGGTTGTACCGTTGGGGAGGGACATGCAAAGCAACAAAAAAATCATCATATAAATATGTTAGAAATAATCACAAGAAAGAAAAATCATTTGAACCCTTATCTTGGGGTTCATTTTGCCTAACATCTACTTATCTGACCGTTTCTACCAGTCTCAGACATATACTACTTATTGCAAATATAGGAAACCATGAGACTTATGTTTCTTTGGCCTGGCTTACTTCACTTAATATAATTTTTCCAAGTATTTCCATTTCCTAACAAATGGAGCCATGGCATTCTTTCTGTTGAGGTATAGGATTCCATTGTGTATATATACCACATTTTCTTCATCCATTCATCTACTGAGGGGCCTCTGAGTTGGTTCCATATCTTAGCTATGGTAAATAATGCTGCAATAAACATCGTTGTGCTAGTAGCTTAGTATGGTCTTGTTTGTGATGATTTGGTAAATGCCTAAAAGTGGGATTGTTGGGTCATAGGAGAACTCTAAGTGGAGTCTTGGAAAAAATTATATTAAGTAAAGTAAGCCAGACCCAAAGAAACATAGGTCCTATGGTTTCCCTTATTTGCAATAGCTAGTATATGTCTGGGACAAGTATAAAAGTTCAAAAGCTATGTATATATGATCAGATAAGATGATGTGAAGCGAAATAAACCTCAAGATAGTGGTTTATCATCTAAATTGTGATTGTTTTTTGTTTCTTTATGTGTTCCTCCCACAGAGTATAACCCCTGTTTTCACTGTATTTGATGTCGGTGCCCTGCATCTTGTATACACACTTCTCTAGCTTGGGGAGGGGAAGGGAGAAAACAAAATCTTTAAACAGGGATAAAGGCTGACCCATTGTAACAATGAGATGCACAAGACACTATGTTGAGAAAGGAAGTTTACAATTTAGGCAGGGAGGTGGGGAAGGGGGGAGGGGCGAGTGTAGTTGTGAAGGTGGGAGGGAAGGGAGGGTAGGGGAAAAACAAAGGAGGAGGTAACAACAATGCTTGATAAAAAATGCACTCATTACCTTGCTCATGTAACTATAACCCCTCTATACAGTATTTTTACAATAAAAACCTCTCAAAAAAAGGAAGGTGTCATGTACACCAAGTATAGTAGCCCACATCTGTAATCCTAGCTGATTGGGAAGCAGAAATGTCTGAGGGCAGGCCAGAGAAATAAATGCCAAGACAGCCATCTCAACAAATGATCTGGCCATCTTGGTTCATATCTGTAATCCTACCTAATTTTGTGGGATGCATAGGTAGCAAAGTCTCAGTCAATCTAAGATCAGACCTGGGCAAAAACTTCAAGACCTCAAGCAAATAAAAGGGACTAGAACTATGGCAACAGGAGTTGAGCTGCTTGGTGCTATACAACCAAAGTCCTGTCTAGCAAGCAGAGAACCCCTGAATAAAACCCTAGTAATACTCTTCTCTTCCACCAAAAAGCCTAAGTAATTTTGTTTTATTGGAACATCTAATTTCAAGGGTGCTGACAGATCAGAGATGATGACATTCTCTTTAAAATTAGGTATTCAAAAGAGACAAAGTTATTTAGGCTTTGAAAGAATTAAAAAGGAAGGAAAATGCATATGATTTTTGTTAGCTCCATAATTCTTGAAATCATAAAATGCATATATCCATGTATGTATATACATGTATGTATATATACGTACAAGTGGTTCATCTCTTTTGTGTGTAGCAAATGGTACAAATGAATCTGTACAATCACTACTCAAAGGCATGAATAGACGAAGAGAATGACCAAAGAACTCATTCAGGAATCTGTTCCTAGCCAATAACCCTGACAATATTTTACATCAGTTTGCATGTGTCAGTTACTGCAGTACAGGGACAGTACGGCAACAATGTGATACCAGGCAGAAGAAATGAGAAATGAGATACAAATTGTACAATATTCTTTCTGATGGGTAAGTAGAATTTCCAATGTGTGTGTGTGTGTGTGTGTGTGTGTGTGTGTGTGTGTGTGTGTGTGTATTACATTTTCTTAATTCATATCTCTCTTGAGGGGTAGGTGGGGTGATTCAGTAAGCATGGTTGTGCTGAAACTTTTACTACATCCTAGTTTGTAAACATTCAGGTAAATGCCTAGGAGTAGAGTTGCTGGATAATATGGAAATGGGTAGTCAAAAGAGGGGTGAAGGGGGAAAATGAGAAGAATGAAAAGGAGAAAAGGGGTGAAGTGCAGAGAGGAATCCAGTAAATATCCTACAAAATTAAGAAGAGTTAAGGAAGAGGTTCATAGAGGAGTGATGGATGTGAATGTTGAAAGGGTTGTCATTGATCAAGCTATATTGTATGCATAAACTGCTTTGTTTAATGATAACTCCTTTGTTACTTAAAATAATAATTAAAAATCATGTCCCTAAAATGTTATGCCATTAGGAGCAAAGCATGAGAATCTGTTCAGATCATCTCTAGGGTCTATAAATCTTTTTTCATTAGGATGAGTTTTAGAACAACACTAATGAAGCATATCATCTGAAGAAAATTTAATGATTTCCACCTATTTAAAATAATCAGTTTTGGAGATATGGCTCAAGTGGCAGAGTGCTACCTAATGAGCAAAGCTGTCAGATATTGAATTCAAGTCTTTATTTTTTATAGTGAAAATACTGTACAAAGGACAAGATAATGATTACATTTCTTATCATCCATTGTAGCCTCCTCCTTTGTTTCCCATTCCCATTCCTTCCCATCCTCCCCTTACCCCCCTAATCCTCCCCACTCCCCCCCCATGAATATTGTAAAGTTCGTTTTCGACATAACGACTTGTACATCTCATGGTTGCAATGGGTCCACCTGTATTCCTATTTAAACGATTTGTTTTTCCCCTTCCCCTCCACAAATTATACCGGCATCAAATACAGTGAAAGCAGGGGTTATACTGTGGGGGGAGAGACATACAAAGCAACAAAGAAATACCTTATAAATGTGTTAGAAACAATCGCAGGAAAGAAAAAAAAAACATTTGAATACATATCTTAGGGTACATTTCCCTAACATCACCTTATCTGACCTTTTCTGCTTGACTCAGACATATAGTAGATATTGTAAATAAGGAAACCCATGGGACCTATGTTTCTTTGGACCTGGCTTACTTCACTTAATATAATTTTTTCCAAGACTTTCCATTTCCTAACAAATGGGCAATGTCATTCTTTCTGATGGAGGCAAAGAATTCCATTGTGTATATATACCACATATATTTTTGATCCATTCATCTACTGACGGGCATCTGGGTTGGTTCCATATCTTAGCTATAGTAAATAGTGCTGCAATAAACATAGTTGTGCTGGTAGCATTAGTGTGGTCTTATTTGTAAACATTTGGGTAAATGCCCAAAAGTGGGATTGTTTGGTCATACGGGAGCTCTATGTAAAGTCTTTTGAGGAACCTCCATACTACTTTCCAAAGTGGTTGAACAAGTTTACACTCCCACCAACAATGCAGTAAGGTTCCCTTCTGTCCACATCCCCTCCAGCATCTACTGTTATTAGAGTTCTTGATTTTAGTCATTCTAACTGGTGTGAGGTGGTATCTTAATGTTGTTTTGATTTGCATTTCTTTTATGGCTAGGGAGTGTAGAGAGCTGCGAGAGGCCGCACCTGGAAGATGGCGCCAGCTTCCGCCCTCCGCCTTCCCGATGGCGAGTGCTCTCGTGGTAAACAACTCCTTACATGGCTAAGGCAAAGAATCTGGCTTGCTTCCACGCACCTGAACCTATTGGTGGTTCCCACGTGGCGTATCAGGGTTGGCTACCCAGCGGGTACTTAAGGCTGTGGGGAATTCTCCCCGGGGTTGGGGTCAGAAGATTAAAAAAGGGTCCTGAATAAACTGCAGAGAGAAGAGTCCAGTGTCGAGGCGGTAGCGACACGTGGCGGCCCGTACGGGGAACTCAGCCATAACCCCAACGAGGACTCAGAACTCTCTGCGGTCAGGGTGGTGCACCCGTAAGTCCCCAGGTAAAAGGGGAATCCGCGACAAAAGCGGGGGTAAGTCCCCAGGTAAAAGGGGAATCCGCCACAAGAGCGGGGAGTAAGTTCCCAGGTAAAAGGGGAATCTGCCACAAGAGCGGGGGGGGGGGGGGAGGGGGATTTTTGCTCTTCTCGGTAGATAAAGAGAGTGAGAACCCGGGGCTAGTCAATAGAGTAGCCAAAAGTGAAAGTAAAAGTTTGTTTACCAGCTTTAAATGTTTAAAACATGGGTGCTTCTTCTTCGCACCCAATTTTTTTGGCTCTCAATGAGCTACTGCACTCAAAAAAGTTAAAAATAAAAAAGAGTACTTTAGAGAGATTTTTGAATGAATGTGACATCGTTGCCCCGTGGTTCGCTGTCTCCGGAAGCCTCACGGTGGCCTCTTGGGAGAAACTAGGGAGGGACCTAGATTTTGCCTCTGAACAAGGAAAGCTTAAGAGCGGAGTGAAACCAATATGGAAACTGATAAGTGGCTGTCTCGAGGACCAGCGTTGCAGTGAGGTGGTAGAGAATGGTCAGGCCGCCTTAGAAATGCTGCAGGAAGAAAGATCGGAAAGGGCAGACAGCAAAAAGGAGGAGAGCAGGGGGGGGTTCATACCCTGATTTTGCCGAACTAGAGACCTCTGAGTCTACAGACTCAGAGGAACTACAATCACTCATAGAACAAATAGAAAAAACAAAGATAAGAAAGAGGAGGAAAGGGAAGGAGAGAGAGGACCCAGATAAAGACGAATGCACACCCTCCGTGCACCGCCCCACACCTTTGGCCCCTCCGCTCTATGCGGAGGACCCTGGAAGTGGCAGCCCCGGCTGTTCTTTCAGCCCAGGCGTGTGGAAAGTGGTCAGAACCGAGTTACATCTAGCCTGTCCAATATTTCAGGATCCACAGGGACAGCGATATCATGAACCCTTAGATTTTAAGGTTATAAAATCTTTAGCTGAGTCTGTGCGGACATATGGAATCACAGCCTCCTTTACTGTAGCCCAGGTGGAGGCCCTAAACAGACATTGCATGACACCTGGTGATTGGAGTGGGCTCGCACGAGCTTGTTTGAGCCCAGGTCAGTATTTAGATTGGAAGGCTTTTTTGATTGAATTTGCTAGTGAAGAGGCTGCAGCCAATCAGGCTGGGGGAAACCCAGCTTGGGACAGAGATATGCTGCTTGGACAGGGGAGATTCGCCAATCAGCAGATAGGCTACCCGGTTCAAGTTTATGAACAAATCAATAAAATTGGCATAAAGGCATGGAAGGCCTTACCAAATAAAGGCGAGGTGAGTGGTAATCTCACCAAAATCCTGCAGGGCTCTATGGAGCCGTTTTCGGACTTTGTTGCTCGTATGGTCGAGGCCGCTGGCAGAATTTTTGGTGACCCAGACGCAGCCATGCCATTAATTAAACAGCTTGTTTACGAGCAGTGCACTAAGGAATGCAGAGCCGCCATAACCCCATATAAGAATAGGGGACTAGAAGCATGGATGAAAGTTTGCAGAGAGCTGGGCGGACCACTAACTAATGCTGGATTAGCTGCTGCTGTGGTGCAATTAACCCAGAAGAAAGGGGCTGGGAAAGTGGCTCAGTGGTAGAGTGCTTGCTTTGCATGCCTGAGGCCCTGGGTTCAATTCCTCAGTACCACATAAGCAAACTGAAAAAAGCCGGACGTGACGCTGTGACTCAAGTGGTAGAGTGCTAGCCTTGAGCTGAAGAGCTGAGGGACAGCGCCCAGACCTAGAGTTCAGGCCCAGGAAAAAGCCTATTCAAAAAACGCTGCAAATTTGTCTAAGCAGTTGTTTAGTTATCTTTTAGGTAATTGAACTGGGGAGTTCGACAGCCTGATGGAACAGCTCAGGGTTGCCATCGTCATGGTGAACTCGACCCGAGTGGATGCCGGATTGGCGGAGGGGTTATCTTCATGGATCTCCGCTGCTATGATTCATCTCAAGGAAGGGGCGGGTTTGGGAGCCCTGATAGGCCTCCTGGTGTTAGCCTCCTTGGTATGTCTGTGGTGCATTTGCCAAATTAGAGGTTCTCAGCGTCGCAGTGCAGCCATGATTATCCAAGCCTTTACAGTCATTGGAGCAGGTCAGTCCCCCTAAGCGTGGCTTGCCACCCTAAAACAATGAACACAGATTGCAAAGCCAAAGTACTGCAGTCGAGAGGCATGAGTTTTGCCCTCGAGGAGAGCATGTTTGATTGCACACGGGTTCGATTCGCCTTTTCCCGTCCTTGTGAAAAACGAATCAATGGACAGGCTGAGTCATCCCTAGAGAAGGCGCCCTCTGGGAGAAGGCTTGTATGCAGTCCTTGCAATTGCACAACAGGGATCAGACCTCTGTTCTCATCTGTGTTCTTTAAACAAAAAAGGGGGAACTGTAGAGAGCTGCGAGAGGCCGCACCTGGAAGATGGTGCCGGCTTCCGCCCTCCGCCTTCCCGATGGCGAGTGCTCTCGTGGTAAACAACTCCTGATATGGCTAAGGCAAAGAATCTGGCTTGCTTCCGCGCACCTGAACCTAATGGTGGTTCCCACGTGGCGTATCAGGGTTGGCTACCCAGTGGGTACTTAAGGCTGTGGGGAATTCTCCCTGGGGTTGGGGTCAGAAGATTACAAAAAGGTCCTGAATAAACTGCAGAGAGAAGAGTCCGGTGTCGCGTCTTCCTTGCTGGTCGAGGCGGGTAGCGACAAGGGAGGTTGAGCATTTCTTCATTTGTCTACTGGCCATCCTTCTTCCCTCTTCAGAGAAGTTTCTCTTTAAGTCTTTAGCCCACTTATTTATTGGGCAGTTGTTTCTTTGAGGATTTGTTATTGGGGGATTTAATTTTGTGAATTCCAAGTATATTTTAGATATGAGACCCTTGTCCGTTGTATGGTTAGTGCAGATCTTCTCCCAATCCGTAGGCTTTATATTGATCTTGCTAGCTATGTCCTTTGCCATGCAGAAGCTCTGCAACTTCATGCAATCCCATTTGTCCAACCTTTCTTTGATTTGTTATGTTTCCAGGTTTCTATTAAGACAATTTCAGCCTGTGCCAAGGAGATCTAGGGTTTCTCCTATTCCATCCTGTAATGTTTTCAGAGTGTCAGCTTTGATTCCGAGGTCTTTAATCATTTGGAGTTGATTCTGGTGCAGGGTGATATATAAGGATCTAGCTTTAGTTTTCTACAAGTAGTTAACCAATTTTGCCAGCACCATTTACTGAAGAGGCTGTCTTTCTTCCATTCTATTTTTTTAGCTCCCTTATCGAAGATTAGATGGCTATAGGTCTGTAGGTTCATTTCTGGGTTTTCAATTCTATTGCATTGGTCCTGAGGTATGTTCTTGTGCCATTACCAAGCTGTTTTGATTACTATGGCTTTATAGTAGAGTTTGAAATTTGGTATTGATATTCCTCCAGCAGTGTTCTTTCTGTTGAGGATCGTTTTTGCTATTCGGGGTCTTTTATTGTTCCATATGAATTTTTGGATTGCCTCTTCTATTTCCTTGAAGAGTGAGTGAATTCAACTCTTGATCTCGAACATAAGTAAAAACAGTCAATAAAAGTCAATCACTTTCCTGGGCACTGGTAGCTCATGCCTTTAATCCTAACTTTAATCAGAAGGCAGGGATCTGGGGATCTCAGTTCAATGTCAGCTCAGATAAGAAAGTCTGTGAGATTCTCATCTCCAATTTACTGCCAAAGAAAGCTGGAATTGGATTCGTGGCTCATAGCCTACAGCAAAAGGCTCAGGAACAGAACCCAAGCCTTGAGTTCAAGCCTTAGAACAGTGCAATACATACACAAGGGAAGTAATTAACTCAAGTTCTCAACCTTTAATTTCCCTAAGCCTAACTCTATTCCTGGTCACAACCCTAAGAGTAACCTTGATCATAATAATAACCCAATCCTAAAATTAATGGAAAATACTGAAGTTTAGAAACATCCTTAGAGATACTCATTGTCTTTGAAATGATTTGCAGTTTGCTCCAAATCCTACAGATTCCCTGACTTGGAATCTGAAATCTATATTGTTCTCTATTATGCATCATTAACCTCAAATCCTCATATCATGAAAAATACCATAGTTTCCAATGATTTTAACTTTTACAGAACTCCTGTATCTCCAAAAAGAATTTGCAGGTTTACTTAAAATCTACTCTAGTTCCCAACCCTTACTATATAGCTAAACCTTACTAGAAACCTAACTCTAAATTTAACCCCATTGAACCCTGCATAGGAAACTTAGAGAAACTCTGTAGTTTTTGGTAAGTTTCAAACTTATTTTACTTGAAAGTGTTAGCAGAAAATTCAGTTTTACCTTAAAGCTTAACCTTCCCTAATCCTAAGCCTAACCTGAATTAGAAAAGTAACCCTAACCCTGGAACTAATGGGCTTTGGATTCTAAAAGCCACACAAATACATGAGTTTTTATTCATCCTTTGATTCAACTCATCTTTCTCAAAATAGTTTGTAGTTTTACTCATTATCTTGCCATTATTGTACCCCAAGCCCTAACTGAAATATTGAGGTTAACCCTCACACTAATCATAACCTAATCTTAATATTGTTAGTAGTTTCTTATTTCACATTCATCCTAATTCTAACTCGACTTGTTATTCGAAGATTTACTTTCAGTTGGACCCTTAACTTTCCATTTCCCTAATGCTTACACTAACCCCAACTAGAACTGAAACCTTTCACCCTGATAGTCCAATTCTAATGTTTAAGAAAAGGACTCTAGTTTTAAATCATTCTAATGAACACTCCAGTTTGCACTCTGAAATTAGTTTCAGTTTGCCCTCATTCCCACAAATTTTCTGACTCTATTTCTGAAGTTATCTTGTTCCCTAACATGAACCATTATATTTCTTGTCCTCAAATTCTCTTTATCAGGAAAAAATACTGTAGTTTCCATTCATCCTACCTTTTCCAGAAACCCTGTACCCTAAAACAGTTTCAGATTTACTTACCATCTACTCCATTACTTAATGCTAACTCTCAGCCTAAATCTGTCTGGAAAATTCTCATTAATCATTATGAGAATGATCACTGAGAAATAAATATAATGATAATGCTCTAGTTACTATTCAATCTCACATTTTTGCTTCTACTTGTAACTAAAAACTCAAGTTTATACTAAAAACTTTCTTATTCATAACAGTAATCATAATCAGAACAAAATACTGACCTTAATCTTAATCCTAATTATATGACAATACTAACACTAACACAAGTACACTAGTTTTCACTCATCCTAACTTGATTCAAATAAGACTTCCAAAATTAAGTTTTATTTATTTTTGAATATCTTAGTCATTTTCTAATCCTAAATTAATCTTAACTGGAACATTGACAATAACCATAAGCCTAACTCTAAGTAGATTCTAATATTAATAGCAATACTCTAGTTCACATTCATTCTAATTCTTACTAGGCTTAGTCTAAATTTACCTTCAATTTGAGCCTCATTTTTTTCTCCTTCACTCTAACCCTAACCATGGCTGGCATCCTAACCATAACCTTGACACTAACAGTATCCCAATTCTAAAATTTATGAAAAATGCTCATTTTCTGCAATCCTAACTGAAATTCCACTTGTAATTCTTGAAATAAATTGCAGGTTTTCTGTAAACCCTACAGATTTTCTCACTCTTAATTCTGAATGTATCTTGTTCCATAAGAGGAATCATTATACTCATTGATCGCAAATTCTGATATTATGAAATACATTGTACTTCCATTATCCCAGCATTTCCTGAATTCCTAGAACCTAAAATAAGTTCAGCTTTACTTATCATTTAACACATTTCTTTTTTTTTTTCTTTTTGTCAGTCGTGGGACTTGAAAACTCTGGGCCTGGGCACGATCCCTGAGTTCTTTAGCTCAAGGTGGGTGCTTTACCACTTGAGCCACAGCACCACTTTTGGGTTTTCTGGTGGTTAATTGGAGATAAAAGTCTCACAGACTTTCCTGCCCGGGTTAGCTTTGAACTGGGATCCTTAGAAATCAGCTTCCTGAATAGCTAGGAAAATAGGCACAAGCCACTAATTTAACCCATTTCTGTACTCTATCCTCTACCCCGGTTAACCAGAAACCTAATCCTAATCACAGTCTGATTTAACACCAAATGGTTAATGTAAGGAAAATTGTCTAGATTCTATTCAATCACACATTTTTTTTGCTTCTACTTCTTAGTGGAAAACTAAAAGTTACCTTAAAGCTTATCCTTCCCTAACCCTAATTAGAACAAAAAAGTATCTCACACTTTATCTGAATGTTTAAAGTAACATAAACACTGGTTTACATTCATTCTAACTTTGATACCATTCATTCTTCTTAAAATATGTGGCAGTTTTACACAATATCTTACATCTTTTTCTCATCCTAACCCCAGCTCTAACTGGAACACTTTACCTAAGCCTAAGCCTACATATAACTGAATCATCATGTTAATAGCAAGCCTCTTTTTTCACATTTATCCTAACTCTTGCTCAGCGTGTATGTCTAATTATTACTTGCATTTTGAACCTAAATTTCTAAGTGTTTTCATATTTCCTAACAGGTTTTATTTTTCATTATTTTTTGAAAATTTTATTTTGTTGTAAGGATGCTTTAAAGAGTGAATAACTATATCTGTAATATAAAGAGTACATTTCTTGTTGAGCATTGTTACCCCCTTCTGTCTTGTTCTCCTACTATCCCATCCCTCCCCACTTCCCTTACTCCTCCCTCCCCATGGTGTAAACTTCATTTACAACATAGTGTCTTTTGAGTATCATTGTTGCAATGGGTCACCCTGTGTTGAAGCTAAAATTTCTATTTCTCTAATTCTAATTCTAATTCTGCCTGGGGTCCCAACCCTAGCCATAATAATAATGATAACTCAATTCAGAAGTTAACAAAAAATATTCAAGTTTTTATTCATCTTATTAATCCACTGTACATCTTGAATTAAGTTGCAGTTTAGCTTAAATCTTCCAAATTAGTTTATATGCACATATACAAAGATGTAATTTTATGTGAAAAACAGAAGATCTTTGGAGAAAGGAGTAATGAAAAAGAAATAGAGGGAGTATAATCAAATGCTTTAAATATATTATAGAATTGCCACTTCTGACAATTAATAACCATTAAGAAAATAACTAAAAATTAATAAAGAACACACTGCATTCTAGTGTTCTTTAAGAGAGCCATGATATGTCTTGTGAAAGAAATACTTGTGTTAGATAAACTTTGTTCATGCATAATTTATATTGTTATTGGCCAATTACTTAACTTAATGAATAAAAAAGTCAAATAAGATTCCATGACAAAAAATATAAAACAATTATTTAGCAATTGTTTGAGAAAAAGTTATAGTCATGAGTTTTAGGAAACTGAATTTCTATTTCCCAGAAAGCAATGAATTAGGTTTACTAATCTAGTATTTGTAGTAAGTTTAGAGAACACAATTGGCATGAAAAACAATTAACTGTACATCTTCTTTCTTGAATGAGTGATATTTTAAACATTATCTTTTATTCAAATGAATACTTAGGTTTACATTTCAAAATATATGCAATTTTATCTCCTTTCAGAACAAGTACTTACCCTGCAATTAAATGTACTAGCATATTCAGGTATTTAAAAGCTAAATTTTCTGTTTGAAATGTAGCTCTACATATTCAGAATGACATGATTTTTTATTTATAAATATCTAACCTCGGATTTTTGCTTCATCAATATAAATTGTCTTATGAGGTTGTAGTGAAGGCTCCAGTAACCAGAGTGGTCAAAACCATTTCCTGAATTATAAATTTTAAATCTAATCATTTTTAGCCTTTGATTATATCATTTATTGTCTCTTCAGAGCAATTAAGCTAAAATAAATACTACTTTTTAAACATTTCACTCACATTGTAAATAATATTAACATAGGTTAAAAAGACACTAATCATTTCAGACTCATATTTGGTGGTCTTAGTGTGAAGAATGTAGAGAGTAGAAGGACTTTACACTCAATAAATATTTTTGGTTAAATTAAATCATATATCTGGATTTCTAATTTGCAAGTTAATCACATGGAAACTGGAAAACAATAAAAAAATTACTTTGGGATCATTTTTCTTCTTAAAATTATGAAGCAAAAATGTCTCTAAGAAATATATTTTTCAGGGGCTGGGAAGGTGACTATGTGGTAGAGTGCTTGCCTTGCATGCATGAGGCCCGGGGATCGATTCCTCAGCACCACATAAGCAGAAAAAAAAAAAGCTGGAAGTGGCACTGTGGCTCAAGTGGTAGAGTAATAGCCTTGAGCTGAAGAGCTGAAGGACAGCGCCCAGGCCCAGAGTTTAGGCCCTACGACCGGACCCAACCCCCAAAATATATATATTTTTTCAATAAAATGTTTCAATCCTTAGTAAAGTACATTATACTTTAATATAAAGTTTTTCTCAAAATAGAAATTCTGCAACTAATCTAATGTATGTATTTATGCACAAAATGCTGTGACTTCTAGTTGTTATGTGATTTTATTTTTATTTTTTAGTTGTGACATGATCCCTACATACTTTTATTACAAACATCTGTAATTATACAAATCAAGCCTATATACACTAATTTATGTAAGATAATATTCAAACAAAATTATCTTTTTCCTGTCTCCAACAGGGAAGGATGATGAGCTGAAGTATATTAAATGAAAGTACTCTAATGAAGAGTCTTTATGGAATGGAAATTTGCAACATGAGGATGGGATAATGAGCACTTTCTACTTGGCTGAACAGGAATTCTTGCTTCTACTTTCTTACCATTTAATCACACAAGGAAAGCCACAAAATTTGAAGTTTATATGAAGGAATTGCATTCCTAAATGATGTGGCAACTCTGCTCAAAAGTTTGATCTTATAACTAGTTCTTTGTGCTTGCAGGCTGATCTACTTCTGTATCGTATGTTTCATACTATTAAGCATATTAGTAATTCAGCTGTGAGCACATTGCAAGAGACTTCTGAAAATCACAGCTATTGCTGTGTAATAATCAGAAGAGAGGAAGAAGATTATATTAATCTCCAATTCCTCCTTTTGGCCTTTAATATACCAATTGTTTGTCAAAACAATCATGTAAGATGTTAGTTTATTTTTCCCTTTTTAATTAGAGATTAAGCAAGTGCTTTTAGCAGTTAAAAGTGATGACAGTGGTATCAGAGCTCTGATATGAGCACCTTCTTCATAACAAGTAATGCTCTATAGACTGTAAATATGGAAGATACACTAAAATTCTCTCTCTCTCCACACACACACACACACACACACACACACACACACACACACACACACAAAGAGCTGCCAGCAGACACATCAGAGATCAGTTCCATTTGTGATAATAGTTGATTGATGTTTGCTCCATTGTTTTATCTCGGCTTCAAGATCTTGCCTGGACCTTTATCTTTCTCTGAGATCAAGTCCCTAGATCTTAGTATACTGTGTGTCTCTGTATTCAAAATATGTTCCTGGCTGCTTCAGGCCAATTCACAATACCCTGAATGCAGTATACTTAAACTTGACATTCAAAACAAACTACATGAATTTATACTACTATTCCAAAATACTAAAATCTAGATCTAGAAATGAAAATAAAACTCCCACCTTGTTACTTTAGTAGCAATTGACATCATGAAAGTAGAAGAATAATGATCAGAAACTGAGGTAAGAGAATTGGAGTATGTCTAAAATGTAGAATATAGGATCTGTATTACAGATACAAAATCTTGTTCAATACGCTCACGAATTGAAAACCTGTAATCCTATATTGAAAGCAAAATTTACATATACAGTTTTCCAGTTATTTTGCTTACCTATCACTTCTGATCACATATCTTCTTATGAATGTTTATCATATCTTTGAATAAATCACGATTTGCATGTACTTATCACCTTAAGGAAAGACAGTCTGATTTTATATCTTTCATTCTATGTGACAAATCCTTATTTTTTGTTTCCCTGTTTGCTGAAAAAAAATGTATCCCTGGAAACAGGATATTGACAGAAAATCTGGGTGTAATTTTCATTTTTTAAATTTCAAAAATAAACTTGGTTTTGACTAGTCATTTTCTAACAATGAGTGATATTCATGAACACTAATATTTTGGTGCCTTTAAGTAAATTGAGACTTGATGTGGTATGGTAGTTCTTGGGTCTAATTGACTTAATCATTAGACCATTCATGTATAAACATTTGCATTGAACTTTTTTATTTTTATATATAAAATAGTCCCCAAAGTTTTACTTTAAAGTGATAATGGGAGGAAGTGTCTTCATGTTCAAAACTTTATATTTATTTCAATTAAAGTACTGAAAGTACACGATGTTCACTGGAGCAATATGATGAGAAAGATGAGAAAAATATTTCTAGAAAAAGATGAGAACGTATTTCTAAAGAGAATGGATATATTGATTAAAACATAGAAAAGAGTAAAATAGGATTCTTGCTTGAGACTGCATAAATTTCATTTGAATGTAGCTCAAGATGAGACTGAGAGATAAATTCATACTTATATTACTGAGATTTACATCACAATATAAGAAATATAGGTATTTTAAGGAATTGGTCATTCAAAGCACTAGATACCTAATGGATGAAGAATGGAATTGAAAATTTCAGATGAAAACAAATCAACATGCAGGTATTATGATTTTATAATATTATATGAAAGAACTGAAGCTTTTATCTTCTGAAAAAGAATGTTTAGCCTGTAATTTCAATGTAAATGTAATGAGTCTAATATGTTTCCTCCAAGATATCCAAGAGTACTATGCTCATTCTCTAAAGAGTAAATAAGTAATTATTTTCATTAGTTTTGCTTAATATTAATTTACTTGTAGCAAAAGGTTAAAATGTCTGCTCTCTTTCTTTCAATGTAATAACATATATTTCATATTATTACTGTCTCTTCAGAGAAGCCTGAAATCACTATTTCAAAGTAACACAAACAGAAAAACAAAAATAACCAGATACAACCATCACAAATGCTAAATTATGTGAAAAAATCCACAATATCAAAAATAAACCTGAGGAAGTAGAAAGACAATGGCAGAATAAGAACAGAAAATTACCCTAGCTCTAGCTAATGAAACAGAGATTTAGAGTCCTAGCAGGTATTCCACTTCTAGCAGGTCAAACAAGTCAGTTATAATTATATATAAATATATAATTCAAAAGAACATTTTATTCTGTCTTTACAAGAAAACAAAAATCTATGAAAAGTTACCCAGCCTGGAAGGTGACTGTTGTGACTGTGTTGGACAACATACTCAAAAGCACAGCTGCACTGTGGAAACAAAAGGGCTACATGGGAAAAAAGCAGGAACAGAGAAAGCCACATCCAAACACAGACACTATTCACCTTACCACTGGACAGTTCGAATTGTCATTGGAACTATCAGTACTAACATGACAACATCTCACCACAAATGATCTCTAATCCTACACTTAATCGTCTAGACAAAAACCAAATTCCAGAAAAACAAATAACAACAGAAGACCTGAAAAATCAACCAAGAACATAGAGAGTCACCTATTAAGATCATAGATTCCCCAAATGAAAGCCAAGAAATCCACCAAATGGACAGAACAAATCAGAAAAATACAAGAAAACTGATGCCAAGGTAGTATAATTCACACAGGAACTGACCAGACATTAGAACAGACAATTAAGGAGCTAGAAGAGAGAATTCAAAATACATCACAAATACTGCTGAAAAATGTGATTAACGAAAAGATACAAAATCTTTACAAGGAAATTTGTCAAAAAAGATGAGACCAATCAAAGATTAGCAAAATAATTCATGAAGACTACAAACGGAAAGATAAATAAAGTCTGAGAAGGCAAAGGAGTCCAAGGAAAAAATAGTTAAGTAGTTAAATAGTTAAAAGGTATGAGAAGACACAGCTAAAAAAACAGCCCCTCCAACTCCCTTACCCAAAGAAAAGATGTAAAGAAAGTCCACACAAGACCTAAAATAAAGCTTTAGTTAAGATAGAAGCCCTAAAAAAAATGACCAATTAGAAGACAGAGAAATCAAAACCAAAGTAGAAAGTCTCCACAGCTAATAGATGACATAGAAGATAATGTTAGGCATCAAAGACAGACTAGGTCTAATAGAAAAGAGGAGTTAATCATGTAGAACAATTCCAAGAAATAAGAAACGATCTCTCTGGAAGTTCAAGATTCAGTTAGAAGATCAAACTTGGGGAAGATAGGTATCAAGAAGGAGAAGAGCAAGAAACAAAATGGATGGGAAACATATTACAGAATTCTAGCAGAGAACATGCCAAACATCCATACAGATAGGCTCATTCAGAGAAGAGAAGCCTTTAGAACACCAAACGGAGAATACCAGAACAGAACAACCCACCACCACATCATAATCCATTAGAGGATCATTAGAGATCAAGGAAAGGATTCTTAAGCTGTCAGGAGAAAAAACCGATTATTTATAAAGGATATACAGTCAGAAAAAATAATGATTTCTTAGCTGATATGGTAAAAAGGAGAGCCTGGCATGATATATGGCAAACATTAAAGACAACCAACTACCAACTGTGAATACTCTCCCAAGCCAAACTCTCCTTTATATTTAAAGGATATATAAAAATATTTCATGACAAAGAGAACTTGAAAATTTTATCTCCACCAAATCAACAAGATAGAAATTAATCAAATATATCCTACATAGAGAAGGTCAAAAAGAACAGGAAATGGTTATATAAAATGCTCCCTACCAGAGAACAATGTAAATATATTAAGAATAGATGAGGGGCTGGGAAGGTGGCTCAGTGGTAGAGCACTTGCCTTGCATGCATGAGGCTCTGGGTTCGATTCCTCAGCACCACATAAGCAAAAAGAAAAAAGCCAGAAGTGGCACTGTGGCTCAAGTGGTAGAGTGCTAGCCTTGAGCTGAAGAGCTGAGGGACAGCACCCAGGCCCAGAGTTCAGGCCCCACGACTGGACCCCCCCCAAAAAAAAAGAATAGATGAGGCACAGCTCCTAACAGCAGGTGTATAACAGCAGGAATTATTAAATATTTCCCAGCCGTAACTCTCAATATCAATGGACTTAAATTTCCAATTAGAAAACACAGGTTAGATAGTATTATGAAAAAACAAGACACATCCATCCAGTGTCCACTAGAGATACATTTCATTGACAAAAACAAACACATACTCGAACTGAAAGGCTGGAAGGAAATTTTTCAAGTAAATGGATACCATAAACAGGCCACAGTAGAATTACTAACATAAAATATTAGAGAATTAAAATTAAAATTAGTAGGAAGGGATATTATATATTGATAAAGGCAGTTCTCCATTAGGAGGATACAACAAGTGTAAATATCAATGCCGTGAATCTTAGACCACCCCACATCATCAACCAAATACTACATAACCTAAAAATACATCTCAACCCATAATTGTCACGCATGGATTGGTTATCCAGGAAAAACTCAACCAAGAAACTGAAGACCTGCATTGACCATCTTGCCCTAACAGACATCTACAGAATATACATTCAGTGTCAGTATATACATTCTTTGCAGCAGGTCATGGAAAATTCTCCAAAACAGAACCCATCCTATGTCATACAGAAATTCTGTCCAAATCAAAAGAAAAATTAATTGAATTCCCATAGCTTGTCAGACCACAGCAGAATAAACTTAAAATTAAACAGCTAAAGCAACAAAAATTGTCAAACCTATGAAGACTGAACAACACATTGCTGAATGACCAGTGGGGCACTGAAGAGATTAGAATGGAAATCTGAAAGTTTTGGGTATTTAACAAAAATGAACACACAAAATACCAGCTCCTCTGGGACACATTAAATGCAGTACTTACAGGAAAATTTATAGCTTTGAATGCCTACATCAAGCAATTGGGGAAATCTCAAATCAGTATTTTTATCATGTACCTAAAGCTCCTTGAAGAGAGGAACAAGTCCAAACGTAAGTAGGCTGAAACATATAAAACATTAAATCAGAAATAACTAAATAAAGACAAAATAAAACATAGAAAGATCAACAAAACAGAGCTGGTTCTTTCAATAAATTAACAGACTTGACAGACCCTTACCAAATCTGACTAAAAAGAGAACTTATATAGATAGAAAGACAAGTAGAAAACTAACAGAGTGGGAGAAGGTCTTTATTTGCTCTGCAACATACAATGTCCTCATATCGCAAATATTCTTAGAGCCCCAAAATTAACGCCCCCCAAAAAACAAATCCTCATAGAAACAACAACCCTCATAATATAATTGAACTTAAGATTTAAGGACAGACCTCTTTGAAGAAGAAATATGAATGGCCAATAGACACATGAAGAAATATGCAGCATTTCTGGCCATAAAAGAAATGCAAATCAAAGCAAAATTGAGATTCCACCTAACCCCAGTTTGAATGTAGAAAACTAATAATAACAGATGCTGGGCTGGTGGGGATGTGGCCAAAAAGGAACATTACTACACTACTGGTGGAAATGTAAACTTGTTCAAATACTCTGTAAAGAAGTATAGAGGTTCCTCACTAGAGCTCCCCTATGACCCAGCAATGATGGATCAAGAAAATGTTGTATATATTCACAACAAAATTCTATGCTTCCATCAGAATGATTGACATTGTCCCATTTGTAAGAAAATGGAATCATTTGGGAACATAATAATTCAAACAAGCCAGACCCAAAGAATCAGAGGCTACATGTTTTCACTCATTTGGAAAAACTAGAATATGTCTAGGATATTCACAGTAGCTCAATAGCAATACACATATCACCATAAAATGATGCTTATCAAAATGAGCTCCAAGAAATGGACAGAAGATTATTGTATAGTGAATTGTTTTTAGTTATTTCTATTTAGTTTTTCCCCTTTGGTTTATTCCCTGTACTCACTGTTTTTGATTTCTGTACCCTTTGTCTTATTCATAAGTTAATCTGACTTGGGGAAAGGAAGGGAAATCACAGAAATGGTGGGACAAAGATTAACCAAAGCAAGAGTGATATTCACTAGACACTATGTTAGAAATAAACTTTACAACTTTGTGGGAGTGGGATGTCAGGGTTGGGGGAAGAAGAAAAAAATGTACTCATTATTTATGTAACTGTAACCCACCTCTCTGTATATCACCTTCATAATAAAAAAGACAAAACAATAAGAGAACTCATGCAAATACAGAAAATTAGAGACAAAAATGAGACCACAACAGATATAAGCAAAATTGAGAATGTTATAAGACAGCACTTTGAAAATCTGATACCAATCACCTGAAGAATCCTGGAGAAATTGATGCGTTCCTATACTGGATCTGAAGCAAGAAGTAACACATAAGAAGAAATGAAAATGAAATGTCAATAAACCACTTCCCATTTCAGAAAAATCTATGACTCAATAAATTTACCATGAAATTAAGGCCTGCAAATAACTTACAATACATAGATGTAACTCTTCAATGGAATAGAAAGGGAAATGGAATTATCGAACACATTGTATGATGCAGAATTAGACTCTTCCCCAAATTATATAGGGACTCACCAAAGAAAGAGAACTATGAACCCAATTCTTTGATAAGCAATGATGCAGAACTTCTTAATAAAATTCTCACCAACTAATTTCAGCAACAAAAAATAATATTGTATGATCAAATAGGATTCATCTTAGGATACAATTGGATTCAATATTCTTGTCAATAATCATAATACAAAACATCAGCAGAAGCAGGTAAAAGAAAAACATGATTGTCTATAGGGATGTAATAATAGCTTTTAACAAGCTCCAATACCCCTTTATGATTGTCTGAGAAGCTAGAAATGCATGGAACATACCTCAATATAATTCAGAGTATATATATGACAGATAATTAGCATTTACCCAGTGGAAGCATGAAGACATTAAAATCAGGAATGAGACAATGATGTTCACTCTCTCTACTACTCTTCAATAAGGTAGTGGACTTTCTAGCAAGAGCAATAAGCAAGAGAAAAACATAAAGGGGACCCAAATAGGGAAGACATAAAACTATCCCTTTTTACAGATGAAATGATCCTGTATTTAAAGGACCCTATAGCTTCCTCCTTCAAGTTACTAATGGTGATGCTAACCTTCAGCAATGTAGCAGGGTATAAAAAACACAAGAATCAGTAGTTTTTGTGTTACCAAGAATGGAAATATCCAGGCTGAAATTCAGAAAACAACTTCATATGGATTAGCCTCTAAACCAAATCAAATCTAAACTAAACAACAACAACAAAACTAGGAATTAATGTAACTAAAAATGTGAAGGACCTCTACTGTGAAAACTTTAAAAATCTAAAAAGGGAAATTGAAGGAGACTCAAGAAAATGGAAAATATTTTAATGCTCCTGGTTGGAAGAATTTACATGATGAAACTGCAATATGGCCGACAAAAAATTGACAATGCAATACTCATCAAAATCCCAACTATATTTTTCAATGCAGTAGAGAAAGCAATCCAAATTTAATATGGAATTACAAAATTACAGATGAAACAGAAGGCTTATGGGCCTATCATGATCCTACACACACACACACACAAAAACAAACACAGTGGAATTCTATTCACCCATCAGAGAGGATGACTTTTCACCAGTATTAATGAAAATGAAAGGCTTGGTAAAATTATACTAAGAGCAAAGAGAACAGAATGCAGACTCAGAGCAATATAAGTTTCATGGATTCATTCATTTATGGTAGCTAGAAGGTGCCCACAAATCTACAAGTAAACAAGACTGATTCTACCTCATCCCAGTTAGAATGGTCATTATCAAGAAGACTAACAATAGCAAATGCTGACATGGATGTAGCCAATTGGGAACTCTATTACACTGTTGGTGGGACTTAAAGAAACATAGCTCCCATGGTTTCCCTTATTTGTAATAATTAGTTCACACCAAGGATAATCTCATGTATTTTAATTTGATATTTTGTCCTATGTTGAGCATACAATATTATTGCTATATTGTTTGTTATTATTTCTGCTAACAGGCAGATATATTTAAAGAATTATGTTCATCTTATCCATTACTGGAGGAAGAGCATCCAAAAGAGCAACCTTTACTAGGAAGAACAACTCCTACTTATTTAGCTTCATTCCTATGTAAGGCCAGTGTTGTCCCCTGTATCCTCATGTTGTACATTGTAACTCTATACCAGTTCATCCTGTATATCTACTATCTTCTACATTGTGACCTAAATGCCCCAGCAATTCCACTTTGCTTTACTTTTCAAAAAATTTCACTCTTAATGTTTGAGGTTGGTGTGTGTGTGTGTGTGTGTGTGTGTGTGTGTGTGTGTGTGTGTGTGTGTGTGTGTGTGTGTGTTTACAAATATCAGAAGACAACATTTTTCCTCATTTAGAATACATCTTTCAGGTGATTGTAAGTTGTGGCTAATGGGAGAAATCTCTTGCTATTTTAAGGATGAAACAGAAAAATATATTTGTGCATGCACCACAGTTGTTTATTAGTCTGTAGTTGAACACTGAACTTCGATTTATATCTTGGCTGTTGTTGTGAATAATGTGAATAACAATGAACTACAGATATATTTATGAGTTACTCAGAGAGAAATAATCACATGATTGGTGGGTCAGTTGATATTTCATCTTTGAATTTCTTTAGAAAACTGCATACTACTTTCTACAATGAGAGTACTAACCTGTATTTTGACCAAGAGTGAAGAAATTTTCCTTTTCTCCACACTCTCACCAGCCAACATTATTACTTTTTTTTAAAGTTTTTTTAAAGGGCAGTTTTTTACTGTGTGCAATACCCAAGATGACCTCAGACCCAAATCCTTTTACTCCAACCTCCTAAAAGCTTCGAATTACAAGCCTTTACCATCACACCTGGTTCCTTTGATTTTTTTGATAAGAGTTATAGTAGTTATGAAGTAGTATCATAGTAATTTTGAATTGCATTTCTCTAATGACTTTTTCTTACAAAACATTAAACCAGTATAGAAGTTGTATTAAACACAACTTTGTAAACCCATTGGCAATTTTCAGGGCTTTTTGGAAAACATGTCTATTCAGAAATTTTGTCCATTTTTAATCAAGTTTCTTGTTAATCTCATCTTTAATCTCTCTATACAAAAGCAATAATTTATTCAAGGTAGTAGAAAGGAAAAAATTAAGCAACTCTTAACATTTTTTAGTTTTCAATAACATGATATTGATTAAATCATTTTCTGTTAATGCTTGAGACTATATAACTCAATTTAGTTAGACCTTATACAAGACTATATGTATTTTATTTTACGTTGATTTTTCTTTCCAAAGCCTGTGTGACTAATTTCCCTTCGTTTCTTTCTGTCTCATGTAGTTCAGATTTCAAACAAAAGAATAAATGGAAGGAAGTGAACAAAAAAAATACATTTCCTCTCATCTGATGATGCCTCTACAAGAATGAGGAAAGACCTATGATAAAATATCAAAAAGACAATTTATTCTTCTAGGTTTTCCTTATCTTTGTTATTTAACTTAAATGATGTAAAACACACTATACTGCTCAGATACTTTTATGTTTTCTCAGTTTTGTACATTTTCTTTTTTTGGGGGGGGGGGATCCGGTCAAGGGGCCTGAACTCTGGGCCTGGGCGCTGTCCCTCAGCTCTTCAGCTCAAGGCTAGTGCTCTACCACTTGAGCCACAGCACCACTTCCGGTTTTTTTTTCTTTTTGCTTATGTGGTACTGGGGAATCGAACCCAGGGCCTCAGACATGCAAGGCAAGCAGTCTACCACTGAGCTACCTTCCCAGCCCTGTACATTTTCTTTTGGACTTCATCTCAGTCAACAACATTCCTTCATTATTATGTCCCTGATATTTTTACACTAACAAGACTGAAGATAACCAGTTTGATTTACAGCATGAGAAGTTATCCACCTGGCTTCCCTGGAAGCAGAGCATGATCAATAGATAACATTACTTCTGGTTGCTCACTACATGTAATGGTTTCCGTAATACTTATGACATTCTATTTAGTATTTAAAAAAAAACTTCTGGCTAAACTCAAAGCTCATTCATGGAAGTTTATGTTAAGTATTTTACAAGTTTTATTTCTCTTAATTCTTAAGATAACATTTGCTATAATGCTAATGTTATTACCATTTTAGTGTTGGGAAAAATTGTAATTAAAGGCACTAAGTGCATGGCCCAAAGACACACAGTGAGGAAGGAAATGAGTCAAAGTTTCCAAAAGTCTTTCCGCAATACACAAAAGGTAGGTAAATTCTCTCCATTCTCTTACACTCTCAATTCAATATTCATATTTTCCAAGAAATAATAGCATAGCAAATATTGCCCATGGTGATTGTTTTCTGTCACATTTTGTCTTCAACACAGACTGTGTTGGTGACTTTGGGTTATCATGCACAGAGCTGAGCTTCTAAATTGAGGTCCAAAGAGAGGCAAATTTCTTCTGTCCCACAGTTCCAGTTTTTTTAAAAAGTACCAAAACTTTTAAATATCACTTACTGTCTTTTAAGAATCCAAAAATGAAATAAATTCACATTTAATCAATGCAAAATGCTTTAAAAGTAGGAGACAATAAAACAGGCCCCCATGAAGTAAATTTTCTTCTACTTTTAAAATTATTCTGAAAGCCTTGTATTGGTTAGTCACACTTATAATCCTATCTACTTGGGATATCTCCTCAGGAGCCTGAGATCTGTGGATAACCATTGGAAGCCAATCAGGGCTTCCAAAACAAACAAAAAAATTCATGAAATTATTTTTCAAAATTTTTAATGAACTAGCAAAGACCCAGGAAAGAAAATGTAGTTCATATAGTACCTCACCAACCTAGAGAGGAAAGAGCTAGCATGGCCTTTAAGCCCTGATTTCAAACTCTGAGCACGCCAACACACATGCATGCACATGCGTTTGCACGCATGCATCTTTTCCCTTCCCCTCCCCAAATTAGAGAAGCGTACATACAAGAGGCACGTGCACCAACTTCAAATACAGTGAAAACAAGGGTTATAGCATGGGGGAGGAACATACAAAGAAACAAAAATTCACATCGCACATTATAAGTACGTTAGAAACAATAGCAAGAAACAAACAAAAAACTACTTGTTTCCCTATCTTGGAGTTCAATTCCCTTAACATCATCATATCTGTTCATATGAACATAGTTTTTGACATTATCTGCTTGCCCTAGACATATATTTGTTATTGAAAATAAGGGAAACCATGGGACCTGTTTCTTTGGACTTGGCTTACTTCACATAATAAATTTTTTCCCAAGTCTTTCCATTTCCTAACAAATTGGGTGATGTCATTCTTTCTGATGGAGGCATAGAATTCCCTTGTGTATATACACCACATTTTCTTGATCCATTCATGTAGTGGGGACAGCTGGGTTGGTTCCATATCTTAGCTATGGTAAATAATGCTGCAATAAACATAGTTGAGCTGGTAGTTTTAGTATGGTCTTGTTTGTGATCATTTAGTAAATCCCTAAAAGTGGGGTTGCTGGGTCAAAGGGGAGCTTTATGTGGAATCGTTTGAGGAACCTCCATAATGCTTTCCAAAGTGGTTGAACAAGTTTACACTCCCACCAAGAATGCTGTATGGTTCCCTTGTGGCCACATCCCCTCCAGCATCTGTTGTTGTAAAAATATGGAACGCTCCACGAATTTGCATGTCGTCCTTGCACAGGTGCCATGCTAATCTTCTCTGTATCGTTCCAATGTTAGTGTATGTGATTCTGAATTGAGCACAAAATATTTTTATATCAAAAGTGCAATTGGATTTTATTAAACTAGACGATTCAACAAAAAGGAAGTTCAAAAGAATTGTCATGAAATTTTACAACCATATATTTCTTACATAAGCACACATTTAAGAATAAAGTCAAGATTGACATGTCAAAAACAAAATAATTCCAGATATTTGTTGTTCAAGAAATGTGTAGGAGGAGGAATTCAATTATTCTATACAAGGCACCTGTCATAATGAACACTGCAGCAAGTGTTAAGGTTCGTTCAAAGTTTTAATGTTTTAAATATATTCAATTTTGGGAATTGTTTCAATTTTGGGAACACAAGCCTCAACAATATGTCAATACTATCCTCTTATTTATCTCTAAAGGTTTATGCTTCTGGTCTTTTAATATTAAAACTTCAAAAAAAATTTATCTTTAGCAAGTTGTGCAAAGGGGTTTTGCTTCATCATGTCAGTGTTGAATAGAGTGTATGTGCATTTGAATGTTCAGTGCATCTGGATCATTGTCAAATTTTCCTTTTTTCTTCCTTCCCTTACCCCAACCCCACCTATCCCTTCAAGTTTCCTACTTATATTCTCACATATGTACATTGAGTGTTATGACTGTATTAGTCCACCATTTCCCTCTCCATCCTTCTGCCCTATTTCCTCTAAGCCTAGCTCCCCTTTTAAGACTTGTTTCAAATTCATGGTGTTTTGTTAAATATCTCTACCTTTGGCATTTGGCTATGGGCTTGCCACATCCTCTCTTCCATGTTTGACCACATAAATGAATATATTTCTCCACATTTCCAATCTCTGAATGGCTGAGATAGGTCTATTTTACTATTCACCTTCTGTCCTAAATTTAGAATTGCACCTTCAGGACCATCCTATAGAGCTTTTTTCTTCTCTACACACTGAAGATGGAAAGGAAATAATTTCCATGCTCTCAGCATTATGCTATCCATCATGAATTTCCATCGCTTATCACTTCAGCAGTCTATGTTTAGGGACAATCTTCAATTTCTGATGATAGGAGCACGAGTCAGTTTTACCTATGCAGATTCCACTATGTAGTGAGCCCTGTAGTCTTAAATTTTCAATAAGTTTCGAGTAACTTTTTATTAATAATTTAAAAAGTTTTATTTCAGTATTTGAAATACTGCCCCAATTATTTTAAAAGTTTCACAATAAGTTAGACTGAACTTTTCCCCCCATTTTCCCCATTAGTTCAGGTTAAGTCTCCTTTGGCTTTATTGTTTGAGAGGCCAAGGGATGAGGGTAAACAGAGAGATGATCATTACTCAGATATCTCCTTCCTCTTCTGGTTTTGCTATTCTTGTTGAGAGGAAGACTGTAGCAGGGAAAAGAGTGATGCTTGACTTCACCATACAAGGGAACATTCCTAGTTATGTCAATTATTGTTTCTCAGAATAACTTAAACTGCTTACTCTTGCCTTATCTGTAACAGTAACCTAACTGTGGCTTCCTTGGTGCAGGAGGAAGCACACTAACAGGTTACTACCTGTAAATTGGTATTTTATATATCAACTTACTACCAAAAATATAAAGCTTTGGCTACATAAATGCAACGGCATTGATTGTCCAACAATACCTTAGTGAGCAGTAGACAATTCTACCCAGCTACCCTCTCCTCTCATATCCTCCCTTTCACTCCCCTCCACTCATTTACCCTCCCATCCCTTCTTTCTTTGTGTCTCTCTCCTCCATATTAATCTCTATCTTCTCTCTTTTTCTTTTCCAGTAGCAAGTGATTTGGCTTATCAGTCAACACATACATAATTGAACAAATATTTATTGCACCTCTTTTTGTGATTATTTATTCTTAAGAAGTGAGTTCTAGCACAGCACCAGTGGCTTACACCTAGATACTCAGTAGGTTCAAATTTGACAATTGCAACTCCAAGCTATTTTAAGTAGATAAACCTAAGAGATTCTTTTCTGCTCTTGTGGTAAAAGGAAGAAGTGAAGGTGTGGCTCAGGTGGTATAGAGCAAACATTGAGAATTAAAGCCCAGATAGAGCTCAAGGCCAGGAGTTCAAACCCCAGTACCAGCACAATATAAAAAAAAAAAAAAACTGAGTCCTTTGTCTTAGAAGGGATATTTCTCCAAAAATTCATACCCAGGGCAATTTTCAAGGTCCAAGACTCTTTGTAAGGTTCTTTCACATTTTAAATTGATTCCTCTGCTTGATTCACATTATGGAAAATAGGAGTCACACTTCACATTAAAAAGTATGCACATTGCTGTACAGTTCTTACAATTTTTAAAGTAAAGGAAGCATGACAGAGGAATTCACCTCACTTGGGTGAGTTAGGTTTGACTCACTGACAGACTTTTGCAAGTAAATGAGGGTCTGTTTACATGTAAAGAAGTCTATGCAGATGGTTTTCTAGGAGAGAGAACAAGGTAGCTGTTGTCCAAGTTTGAATCAGAGTAAGTTTATTCCTATGATATGGTAAAGAGAAGCTCATCTCATAGAACACTATGCAGACAGTAATTTCAAGGATTAAAAACTCATGTCTATATAGTGAACAGCTAAGTTTTCACAAACAAAAAACAGTTTCCTAAGCCATGAAAATATAAGTTAGAGCAAAAGGAACTATGTTAAATATAGTTAATGGCTGAGTGACATGTATAAAAGAGTTCTATAATCACAACTAAACTATAAATTTTTCATCATGTCCCTAACAAGAATCTCTAAGATAGGCCTGGCTAAATCTGTCATAGAGGACTGGGTTCATGCAATTGTCAGTTTTGTTTAGGGTGCAATATCTTCTACAGTCGCTTGGGTTGCAAAGAGCTCACACCACATGCAGTGTCTGGAAAAACGTGCTGTCTTGTTAGGCACCTAAGGGATTTTTGTGCCACTGTGAATATTTATCGTTTTTCTTCTTATAATTATACCTGTAAGTGTGAAGTCATTTTGTGATAAGAATAATAGTTTCTGTACCCTTTGTTCCACTAACAAATCTCGGATGTAAATATAGCCCGGAGCCCTTGGCTCATGCCTATAATCCTAGCTACTCAGGAGGCTGAGATCTGAGGGTCACAGTTCAATGCCAGCCCAGGCAGGAAATTCCAAAGATTCTTATCTCCAATAAACCACCAGAAAACTGTAAGTGGCAAAATGTCTCAAGTGGTAGAGCTCTTGCCTTGAGCTGAAGAGCACAGGGACAGCACTCAAGCCCAGAGTTCAAGACCCACAACTGACCAAAAAAAAAAGTATGCATATATATATATATATATATATATATGTATAAATGATGAGATGAATTACATTTAAATATAAGTCAATATTTATGGTACACATTTAAAATATAACTATATATGATATATTTATAATATATACATATATTTATGTATAAGATCATATTATATCAATGTTTATAAATACATTTGTAATTAATATCCAAAGAGTACATCTGAAGATTTGGGGGAAAATGTAGAGTGTCTAAAGGCTTACTATTGACCCATCATACTTTCAATCATTTTTTCCACTTATGACAATGTCTGGAATACTAAGACAATGATTATTTTATTCCTTAAGATTTGGGGTTAGAAACATCTACTTACTTGGTATGAAATCTACCAAAATGTGATCTTGAAATCACACACCACAAACTGGACATATACATCAATTTAGCAACTTACAGGTCTCAAACTTTTATTTGAATCCTGTATCTCACATACATTGTTTCCTTCGAGTCAGCTACGTATACAAACATTCCTAGATTTTCATCTTCACATTCATCCCCATACTCACATGACATAGTAAACATAACATTATAATAAAAATATTATAGGTACTGAAAAAAAACATCTTTGCAAAAGTAGATAAATTTTATTCTTTTAATTCAATTCACTATTAAAATACTGATGAAAGAGTAGCTGAGAGGATGTTTCAAATATGAGAGTGCCTGCTTAAAGAGCATGTTTCTCATTCCAAGCATCATTATATACATCCTTCCTTCTCTCACATAAAAAAATAACTACAGAATCAACCTACATTTTCCCTAATCACTCATTGAAGAAAGAAATTGTAATACATATATGCATATACACAATGATATACTATTTAGCCACACATAATTATGAAATAATATCATCTTCAAGAAAATAGATAGAACTTTGGAAAGTAGTATGGAAGTTCTTCAAAAGACTCCACATAGAGCTCCCCTATGACCCAGCAATCCCACTTTTGGGTATTTACCCAAATGTTTACCAATAAGACCACACTAAAGCTACCAGCACGATTATATTTATTGCAGCATTAATTACTATAGCTAAGATATGGAACCAACCCAGGTGCCCCTCAGTAGATGAATGCATCAAGAAAATGTGGTATATATACACAATGAAATTCTATGCATCCATCAGAAAGAATGACATTGCCCCATTTGTTAGGAAATGGAAAGGCTTGGAAAAAATTATATTAAGTGAAGTAAGCCAGGCCCAAAGAAACATAGGTCCCATGCAATATCTAGTATATGTCTGAGTCAAGCAGAAAAGGTCAGATAAGGTGATGTTAGGGAAATGAACCCTAAGATATGTATTCAAATGTTTTTTTCTTTCATGCGATTGTTTCTTACACATTTATAAGATTATTTCTTTGTTGCTTTGTATGTCCCTCCCCCACAGTATAACCCCTGCTTTCACTGTATTTGATGTCGGTATAATTTGTGGAGGGGAAGGGGAAAAACAAATCGTTTAAATAGGGATACAGGGGGACCCATTGCAACAATGAGATGTACAAGTCGTTATGTCGAAAACGAACTTTACAACTTTCGTGCGGGAAAGGGGGGCGGGGAGGATTGGGTGGGGGGGTGGGGGAAGGATGGGAAGGGATGGGAAGGGGAAACAAAGGAGGAGGGTACAATGCTTGATAAGAAATGTACTCATTATCTTGTCCATGTAAATTGAACCCCTCTGTACAGTATTTTCAAAATAAAAAAATAGAACTGGAAACATTCATATTAAAGAAATTATCCATACTGTAAAAAACAAATACTAGATTTCTCATATGAAAATATGAATAACCCAGAAAATAAAATGAATAACCCAGGTGTAAAAGATAGAGCTGATTTAATTTGGAAAAAAGTAAGAGAGGAGATGAAGAGAAATACTGTGCAGTAAATATGTTCAAATATTCAATATGTTGGTATGACATAATAAAACATAAGTATAAAAATAGGCTAATGAAATTAATAAAAGGAATAAAATTTAGCAAGCTACATTATATGGACATATGTGTATAACACAATAAAATACTGTGTAAAGTTAATATTTGCTAATAAAAAGGCAAAAATTCATTCCAGTTGTTATAGAGTCATATGTTTCTTTCCATTTTTTGCTCAGATATTTCCCTGATAAAGTAAAAGGAGAAATAGGTTTTGTTTATTTAGAAAGACAAACTTGTCCAATTAGCATTAAATTATTCTAGTTAATTACTGTCAATGTGAAATTGCTCAACTTAATTATTATATTTAGAATATGTCCAATGCACTCTTCAAAATATTACTCTATAGGCATATACTTTTTGCTGGGGCCAGCTGCTCCATGTCCCGGTGGAAGACGTTGGGAGGGTTGCTGATAACCGGGCCCAGGGGTGCCCATGGCAGAAGGAGTATCCAGCTCCCCTCTGTCAAAGGAGACACAAAGCATGGATGGACCTACTGAGAGCTTCAGGGCATAGCCATCCAACTGTCACAAAGGTCCCTGGGAGAACTGTTTTATGGTGACAGCCCTAGGGCCTGACATCAGGGCCCCAGCGCTGTCCCCGACTTTCTTTGTCTCTAGGGGAGCACTCTTTCACCTGAGCCACGGTGCCACTTCCACCTTTTTCTGTGTATGCAGGACCTAGGAATCCAACCCATGCTTTCTTGCATGCTAGGTGAGCCCTCTACCTCTAAGACACAATCTCAGCCCTGGATAGCTGTTCTTCTATGACCCCTCAGGCTGTCTCAGGACAGTCTCCAACATCTATACCAAGTCACACATCTATACCGAGTCTCTCAACAGCAGCCCTGGCTAGAAATGAACATACTCTGCTGTGTTGCCCATCATATTCAGCACCTTTGTACTCTGTGCTCCCTGTCAGATCCTCCTTGTTAAGCAAGACCCCCTTTTCAAGTGCTGCCTCCAAGAAGACCATTCCGATCACCTTGGCAGAGCAGGAGCCTCTCCACTCTGCAGGCTGCCGGCTTGTCAGGCTCTGCCTTCCAGCCAGTGTGGGTTGACAGTGCATGAAGGGAAAGGCCTGGATTCCACCACCAGATCTCTGGAGGCCCTGATACACCACCCAGGGACAGGTGTTGTATCACACCCCATGAGAGGGGGCTTGAGGCCCTGGCAATGTGTGGGCAACAAGATGGGGCCATTTCTTTGTGTGGGCTTGAACTGAGGATCTGGGAGCTGCTCTCTGAGTTTTATTGCTCAAGGCTGGTGCTCTACCACTTGAGCCACAGCTCCACTTCTAGCTTTTTGGTGGTTCCATGGAGAGTAGAGTCTCACGGGCTTTCCAGCTTATAGCTGGCTTCAAACTGTGATCCTCAGATCTCAGCATCTGGAGTAGCCAGGATGACAGGCATGAGCCTGAGCACCAGGTGATGGGCACCAAAGGTTGTTTTTTTTTTTTTTGCTCCTGTTTATCTCCTGTCATCTAGCAAGCCCAAGTTAAAATAATCAGTTACAGGGGATCAAAATTCTCTCTTAGGTCAGTTAATCCAAGGAGATAAAGTGTCTTTGGAAAAGGCTAGTCTGAGTTGGCTTAGGGGTATTTGTGTTTGTGTGTGTGTGTGTGTGTGTGTGTGTGTGTGTGTGTGTGTGTGTGTGAGTGAGAGAGAGAGAGAGAGAGAGAGAGAGAGAGAGAGAGTGTGTGTGTTGGGGATACCTACCCTCATCTCTGCAGTGCCTCATCCTCCCAGCAGGGAGTGTATCCAGGATCCTGACCCCAAGGAAGGTGTTTGGGGGAGGGTAGCAAAGGTCACATCCAGGGGGATGATCCGAATTCTGTCCTGCAACCTAAGCCTGGACAGATAAAGGAGAGGAGAGGTTTAGGGGAACATCAAGGGGAGCCCCTTACCTTTGGCTACAAGTACAGAAGAAAACTGTATCCATCTTTCTTGGTAGTCAGATAAAAGTTGTACACTGTTCATTTATTTTATGATTGTGTTAGTCTTAGGACTTGGATTCAGGGTCTGGGTGTTATCCCTGAGATTCTTTTTTCAAGGCTGTGGCTCTACCACTTGAGCCACAGCACATCTGGCTTGTGTGTAGGTTTGGGGAGGGAGGTAGTTTATGGGAGATAAGAATCTCCTGGACTTTCCTGCCCGGCCTGGCTCTGAGTCATGACCATCAAACCTCAGCCTCCCGAACAGTCAGGATGATGGGTGGGAGCCATGAGCTTCTGACCACCACCATCCATTTATAATCCCTTAGGCCAGGGCTGGGCCACCCACACTACACCTACTTGTTGGGAGTAGGAAGCAGACATGAGTGGGTTTGATACTTCAACAGCCTACCTATCTTTGAGCATTGTTCTGGGTCAGTCTGATGCGGCTTCCTCCTTATCCATAGCAATGACTTGGCTCTGTCACAAGAACAAATGTCCTCCAGGAGGTGTCAGGTCTGGGCTCTTTCCTCTGCACCCCACCCCCCTAACCAAAACTACACTCCCCAGCAAAGGGTAGTAGACAAGGAGTGTTTTCATTGTCTTATAGCCAGGCCCTGACCAGATAGGTGGGGGTATGGGTCAGAGTCCCGGGATCGTGCTGGGCAGGGGGACAAGGCAACATCTCCTCATCCACTTTCCTTCAACGGTGTAGCAGAGGGATGTGAGGAAGGAATCAAGGGATGGACAATGAATAGCCATCACAGTCTAGCCGGGGTACAGAGGGGCTTACCTCATGAAGCTAGTTCAACAGGCTGAGCAAAACAGCTCCTGACCCTCAGCCCACCTCCAGAATGAGAGGGACACCTTGGGTTCCAGCCACATGGGGATGCTGGGCCACCTCCTCCAGCACCTATTCAACCAGTTCCTGAAAGAGAAAGAGAGAGGGATAGAGAGAGAGGGAAAGAGTGGGGAGAGAAAAAGAGAGGGAGAGAGGAGAGGGGGAGGAGGGGGTGAGAGAGAAAGAAAGAGGAAGAGAGGGCCAGAATTACACTTAAGCCAGGTGCTGGTGGCTCAGACCTATAATCGTAACTACAAAGGAGGCTGAGATATGAAGATCGTGGTTCACAGCTAGCCCAGACCGGAATGTCTGTGAGACTCTTATACTCAAAGAACCAACAGAAAACCGGAAGTGATGCTGTGGCTCATGTGGTAGAGTGCTAGCCTTGATCTAAGGAGCTCAGGCACAGCATCCAGGCCTCAAATTCAAGCCTCAAAAATGAAAAAGTGGAAGTCCCACCACAAGAAGTGGACTGAATAACACCCACTGTCCTAGGAAGTATGGCAGAGAAGTCAGGCTGAGCTTCCTGTCAGCTGGAAGTCATGAGTAGGTCACCTGGCTTCTCAATGCCTCATTTTCCCCAGCTGCAAGACTGAATACAGTGAAGGATCCCCTTCCTCATGGGGATAGGTTAATGATGAAAGAAAGCCATGTTTTGTTTCATAATCCTACACTTGTTGCACGATTTCTTCATGTGCTGTGGAACCAGCACTGGAACCTTTCATCCTGTATGACCCCCTCCTCTTCCCCCACCAAGACCTGGCACACACTGTAACGGTTTGTTGGATAAACGAATGAGCATCTGTCTATGACAATACTACAGAAAAGTCCCATCCAATTCAGGTAAGCATCCTGGGTGGGGGCAAAGCCTGATGTAGCTCTCCAACAGTTCTACCTCCTCCCTCTTCCCACCCTCCTGGTGCCACCGCACTTAACTGTTTTGGTTCCAAGGATGTGAGCCATGATGTACTCACTGTATTTTGGGGCCTCTGGGATGCCTATCTTCTCAAAGATCTCTGTCCGGCCACTGACCAGCTGTGTGGCACTCAATTCTCCACTCAGCTGTGAACAAGGTTGCCCTGAGGTGAAAGCCTGGCTCAAGGGGCCTCCTCTCCACTCCCTGGGGCCAGACAGGATGGTCCACCATATCTGGCCCCCAAGTTTCATGTTCCAGAGATAGGACCCCTGAGGCATCCCAGGTCTCTGAATCTCCCAGAGTCCAGTACAGTTCCTGGGAATTGTCTCTACTCACAGCTAGTAGGCTGCAGATAACAAGGTCACAATCTCTGCTCCCCATGACATCCTCGACTGTAGTGATCACCCTAGAGAGAGGTGGAGAAGTATCGGCAGCTGTCAGAGAAAGGCAGTCAAGGCACGACGTTCATAGCAGGAGACCATCTGGCTTGGGAACTCTGCTTGTGCTGCTTGAATGTCATTGTTTGGTGGCTGAAATGGTCCATCTAATTTGACCCAGAATCCCAAGCATTAGTAGAAATTGCCAGCTTCAAGGAAAAAACCTGGAAAAGCTGGCATTTCACATGTCCCAATCAAACTTAAAGGGTTCCAAAGTCAGTGGTCCCCTTTTCCTTCCAGACAGCCTACAGCAGGTTATAGAAAATGGCATTCAGAGAGCCTCAGGTAACTGCCATGTCCTGATCCCAAGTAGGCTCCAGCAGAGGGAACACACTTGCCTACCATTGCGCAGCTGGAAACAGCCCAGGAGGGACACAGATTGGAGTCTGCAGAACTCCAGGGAGGACTGCCCACCAGTGCACTGCCCCTGGAGGGAATCCATGCCACCATTGGGGGCCTGGAGCCCCCTGCCAAGATGTACACCGCCAATACCCTGGGTAAGATTCCCCTCTCATCCTTGGTCGTGGTGAACCATCTGCCATGTCACACCGATCGTCACTTCCCAGACCCTCCTAGATTCACAGCCCCTGCCCTACTACCCCCATCTCGTTCCCTATTTATGTTTGGCAGACTCATTCCCAACCTTGAATTAGCTCCAACTATACACACCAGAGCAGACTGTCTGGCTGGAAGAGTGCGGCTGTGGTCACAGTAGCCTCATGAGCCTTCTGGCTGAAGACAGAAGAGCAGGTGTCCACACTGGTCTGTGGTTCACACAGGCCTCCTAGGGGAGACCCATTCAGGCCCAGGAGTTACTGTGGGCTGCAGGAAAGGGGAAGAAAGAGGTGGAAAGGAACATCTACTGAAACCTTCCCTAAAGGAGCCATGAAACGGTGAAAGAGAAAACAAAAATTGTGGCTGGTCTCCTAATGGGCATTAATGAAAAAAGAACAACAAATAAAATGCTTTTGCTCTTTCTAGACCCAGTGACTTAAATATATTTTCATTGTTCTCATCCTGCCTGCTCTCCCAACAAACACACACACACACACACACACACACACACACACATACACACACTCACACACACACACACACACACACACAGAAACACAAACACAAATCTAAATCAGTGACAGAAGACTCATCTCTCTCTCTTACACACACACACACACACACACACACACACACACAGACACAAACACACAAACACATAAACACAGACTCAGAGCAGTGCCTTTCTGGAGTTTGTTACTTTCTCATCTGAGCAATGTACCAGTTTGAGCAGAGGGGTTCCCTTGTCAGAACTAGGGGCAACCACCCAAGGGGAACAATGCTCTAATTATGCAGAACCATCCTGCCTCCCCCTTTCTCCATTGCCAGCCCCTTCCTCTTGGGAACATCCAGCTTTGACTCCTCATTCACCAAAACCCTAGGCCAGGACGCTGGGTGAAGGAGTCCCGAGACACATGGCTCCTCAGATCCTGGACAGAAAACAAAGCAGGGGGTCATGGTGCCTCCAGAGTGGTGTATGACCTGGGGTGCGGGCGTTGTTGGGGACTTTGATGGGGTCCTAAAGTCTATATACATGGATAGAGTCCCTACTTTCAGCCTACATACTTTGGGGCGACTTGGCAGATTCTTGGGGAGGACAAGGAGACCAGATGGACTGGGAGCACTACCAGAAGCTGGCAGAGCTGGGAAATGTGATCACCCAGTCAGAACTGTTGACAGCTGGGGTTGGGGGTACAGGCTGGTGTATGTTTCTCAGAGGGGGTGTGTGTTTCTCCCAAATATCCACTTTCTATCTGACCCCAGTGCCCTCACCTCTCTAGTGGGCTCTTCTGGGAATGTCCTCAGGTGAAAGGGTGACTGAGCACAGAAAATAAGGGCTCACACAGCAAGGGGGCCTATCTTCTGTATCCAACACCCCCCTCCCCAGCAAAAAGGAAAAGATCTAAGAAGGCAGGTGTGGAGGTGCTGCTCCCCATCTCTGACTAAAGGCAGCAGGTTCCCACCAGGGAGAGGAAGGGTGCAGATGCATGGCTGTGTGGCTCCCACTGCTCCAGACCAGGGGCTCTGTGGTGCCCCTGGATGGGTGCTCCTCACCCATCCCTGCAGCTCCCATTTTCCTGGGACACTGGATGCTAGGGATGGGGTTGGGATCCCCAGGTCAACACCCAGCTCCAACCCCCACCCCTGGGGTGCATTTGTGGCAGAGCCAGGGCGGACTGTGGGGTGCTGGGGAGATGCAGGTAGGACAGGAGAGGGGAGGCGAGAGGTAAGGTTCAGGGTCCGCGGGGGTGGGGTGGAAGGGGTAGAGTGGTGGAGTCACAAGGTGCAGGGGTCACGCCAGGTGCTGGCCTGCAGGGCGGCCACTCACGTGAGCTGCTGGGAGAAGCTGTAGGCTGCGACTCTGGGTGTGCGACCTGAGTCTGAGGACCTGGGGCGGGGACCAAGTCAAGGCCACAAGCCCCACAGGGGTGCGCCATCTCCGCCAGGTGACTGCAAGAGGCTCCACCAGTCCGAGCCTGCAGCACCATGTTTGAAAGGCAGCGCTGCTGGGAAGGAGCGGGGGGGGGGGGGGGGGGGGTGTCTGCTGGTGCATGGCCGGGCAGCGCTCAGCCTCTTCTCCTTCTCCTCAGCCGCTGTCGCCCCCTCAATGGCCTCCTCCCCTGTGGCCGCCGTCTCTGCCTCAGCAGCTGCTGACTCTCCTGTGCTCCCCTAACCGGGACCTCAGACTCAAGGCCGCCATGGCTGCTACGTCTCCGAGGGGCTACACGCGGCCATAGCCTGCCATGCAGGCTCTGCATGCTCTATGCAACCGGCCAGGACCCACGCTATGATCGGAGCAGCCGCCAGCCACTGAAGCCGTTTCCACTGGTGCTTGTGTTCATGCTCGCTCTTCTCCCAGCTCTGTTTCTGCCCCACACTCCTCTCCTGGGCAAACCCGCCCCTGCTGCGCACACACCCCTGCCCCCTTGGGCCCCTGGCCATTGCTGCCACCAAAGTGTGCCCCTGGGCCCTGCCCCTCCTCCCCTGGGCCCAGCCCCCCAGCCCTGGCCACAATTGCAGCCCTGACTGGGCCCTGAGGCTTCCAGACCATGGCAATTGCAGCCTTACCTCAGCTCAGCACTACCCCCCACCCCCAGTACTGGTCCGGGAGATCAAATCTCCCCTCAGCCCCACTCCTGGAGGAGACTCTCCTCCATCCCCCTCCACTCCACACACCAAGCAGGTGCATAGTGAAACTTGTGTGTGTATGTGTGTTTGTGTGTGTGTGTGTGAGTGTTGGGGATAACTACCTCTCAAGGACTCAGAACATAGCACCCTTTGGGATGACTCAACACACAGCACACTTCCAAAAACAGCACAAAGCACCCTGTGTAAAGGACTCAGCACACAGCTCCCTTTGAGGACTCAGCATGTAGTATGCTGGGTAGAGTACTCGGCAAACAGCACCCTTTGAAGGGCTGAGTATAAAGCACCCTGTGTAAAACATCCAGTGCACAGCACCCTTCAAAAAAATCAGCACATAGAACAATTTTGAAGGGCTCAGCACATACCATACTGTGGAAGCAATCAGCAAACAGCACCATTTGAAGTACAGTACACAGCCCCCTGTGTAAAGGACTCGGCACACAGCACTCAAAAAACTCACCTCATCCCTCTCTTCGCAAGGGCTCAGCACATAGCAGGACCCTTTGGGATGCAGTAGCTCACCACACCTTTTGAGGGACTCAGCATACAGTACGTTGTGTAATGGACTCAGCACACAGCACCCTTTGAAAAACCCAGGATGGCCCACTCTTCTCAGGGACTCAGCACATAGCACCCTTTGGGATGACTCACCAAACAGCACCTTTTTGAGGACTCCCCATGTGGGAAGGACCCAGCAAATAGTGCCCTGTGAAGGACTCAGCACATAGCTGTATGTCACAAATTCAGCTGTCATTAGAATTAGGGTGCTTTCTTCAGTATCACCATTCTTCAGAAATACTGCACAAATCATAATAATTCACATTTAGACAACCTGTGTTTTATGGGGGAAGGTCAGCTGGGGTCTTGAACTCAAAGCTTGGGGGCCCTGTCCCTGAGCTCTTTGGTTCAATGCTAGAGCTCTACCACTTGGAGGCACAGCTCCAATTTTGTTTTTTTGGGTTGTTCTTTGGCAGGTCTTATGGTGATAAGTAAGGCCAAGTTGGGGTATCTGTGGGCAAAGGCTCTTAGCTCAGCCTGGAGCTGACCTCTCCCTTTTTTGTGCCCGTGGTAAGCCAGGTTTCCAGGAGCTCTCTTGGCCTAGGGTGGAACAGACCTGCTCTGGCATCAGCAATCAGGGTGAGCAAAAGTCAGCTTGGCTCTGGTCACTTCCCCAAATTGAACTCTAGAGGATGATGGCACAGGGCCGCATGTTTCACATCTGGCCCCCAGGGTGCAGGAGTAGCCCACCATAGGGATAGTACTTGAGAGTTGTGTTTACTCTTGCTTCCTTGGGGCCCCATCATGATTCAAAGCCACCCTGGACAGGAAAGCCCTTGAGACTCTTACCTACAATTAACCATCCAAAAGCAAGTGGGGCTGTGGCTCAAGTGGTAGAGCACTAGCCTTGAGCAAGAAAACTCTGGGATAGAGCCTATGCCCTGAGTTCACACACACACACACACACACACACACACACACACACACACACACACACACACACACACACACACACCACGTGCATGCAAAATCAGAGATTTCTACACTACAATCTTTTCCCACTAAGCCTGATGGCTGCTGGCCTAGGTATTTGATGCATACACCACCACCTACTTCCTATTTATCTGAGGAATTGCCATATGGGTTTGGGAGGGGGGAGAATCATCCTAGCTGAGAATGTGGCTCAGTGGTAGAGTGGTCACCTAGCATGCCTGAAGCCCTGGGTTCTATTCCACACAGAAAAGGCTGGAAAGGGAGGTGGGGCTCAACTGGTAGAGTGCCAGTCTTGATCAAAAAGAGCTCAGGACAATGGCCAAGCCCTGAGTTCAAGCCCCAGGACTGGAAGAACAAATCTTTGTTGGTGGCTTTTTATTTTGCTTTGAAAACAATTTATTCTTTGTGATAAGCATAACATGGGCCTCTTTCCTGGCCACCAATGGGCCATTAGATAACCCTTGAGTTTGGGCCACCTCCTGGCAGCCTCTGCCCTACCTGACCCCCAGTTTAACCTCCCCATCACCCGGCTGATGGAGGCCTGAGAGAAAGCCACCTGGCCACCTACTTCTGGTGGCTGCCAAGGCTTATGAGAGTCAGTATGTCGCATAGAGAGTCATCATCCACATCAGTTTACAGGAGAAAGTGGGGGAGCACTCCTCCTCTGAGCCTGGGAGCTGTGGGCAGATCTGGATGTGGGGCATCTGGGGCAGGACATACTCCTTGGGGGAGTCCACTATGGGGTCGGGAACCCTGACCTCTCCTCTGGCAGTTTCCATGCTGTCTTCAAGTTGCAATTCTTCAAAACCTTTCTGCTCCTCCCTCATTTCACCTACCACAGGCCCTGAGGCATCTGAAGCAGTGCTGGTGGTGGGGAGCTCAGCCTGTGCTGGCATCTGGGGACTGCTGTCTGTGCCTTCCCCTGTGAGGAGCAACAGCAGCTCCCACAGCACTGTCCTCTTCTCCATCTTCTCCTGGGACAGCCAGTGCATGCACTGGGCTTTCTCCCAACACAGCTCACTCAAGACCAACCTCTGCTCTTTACATACCATGAGGGACTCCTCGATGGTTCGGATGTGTGCCGAAAGCTGGCTGCATCAATGGTGGAGCTCACCTGTTGGACTCTGGAAGTCCACCTCATCAGGTAGGTCATGGAGGAAGCAGATTTTCTTTTCAGATGCCCATGTGTCCCTCTTCCCATCCCCATGCATGCTGTGGTGGCAGCTCATGGGGCAGAGGGCCTGTGGCTCCAGCTCAGTCTGTCACTGAGCTGCCTGGTGGCCCGGGTGCCTGCAGTGGGCCCATGCTCCTGTGGCAGGATTTTCCCCCTGTGGATCTCAGCCTCCGAGTGTTCTAATAGAGCCTAGTCCATCTACCAGGCAGCATGGAATGTGGGCATGGCCACTATTCTTGTATCCCATTGGTCAAAAAGAACCATGAAATAATGGGGGTGTGGCCGGAATCCTGTGATGCATGCAGAATGGGCAGAGTCAAGATGACAGTGGCTCCCCCAGCCCCTTTCCCAGGGAACTCTGTCCAATTCAGTTGGGGACAAGAGGGTGACGTGCTTTAGCTGGATGGCTGCACAGATTGTTGTGTATGTCTGTTTGTTGGCAGTCCCAGACCTTGAACTCAGGATCTGGGCACAGTCCATGAACTGCTTTTCTCAAGGCTAGCCTCAACTAGTGAAGCCACACGGCTCTACTTCTGGCTTTGTTGGCACTGAATTTGGACAGGGGTTTCAAGGACTTTCCTGCTTAGGGTGACTTTGACCATAGCCTTGTAAGTTTCAAGGAGGACCTGTGCTGCTGCTGCTGCTGCTGCTGGCCGCCCTGCTCTGCGGCCTGGGCCCAGGAGGCCGGGGTGAGGCCTTGGTGGTTTCTAGTTCCCCCACTCTCTTTGGTGGTTTCTTGTTCTCCCCCCTTGGTGGTTTCTAGTTCTTCCCTTGGTGATTTCTAGTTCTCTCCTTTTTGGTGGTTTCTAGTTCCCCCACCTTGGTGGTTTCTAGTTCCCTCCCCAGTTTGGTGGTTTCCAGTTGTCCCTCTTTGGTGGTTTCTAGTTTCCCCCCCTCTCCTGGTGGTTTCGGGTCCCCCACTTTAGGGCGTGGGGCTGGGCTGGGGTTGTGGGGTGGGGAGGTGGCAGTGGATTTTCAGGTCGGGCCAGGTTGTTGGAGGCCAGGGCCTGGTCCTGTTGGCCTGTCTGTCTCTGTGTCTGTTTGTCTGTCTGTCTGTCCATCTGTGTCTCAGTCTGTCTGTCTGTGTCTCTGTCCATCTGCTTCTGTCAGTCTGTCCATCTCCTCTCGGTCTGTCTGGCTGTCTGTCTCCTCGCAGTCTGTCTGCCTCTTGGTCTTTCTGTCCACCTGGCTGCCCATCTGCTTCTCCTGTCTGTCTGTCCGTCCATCTATTCGTTCTGTCTTGGTCATCCAGCCATCCCTTGTCTGTCTGTCTGTCTGTCTGTCTGTCTGTCTGTCCCTCGGTCTCTGCATCTGTCTGTCTCTGTCTGTCTGCAGGTCCATCTGTGTCTGGGCCCCTATCTGTCCATGTGTCTGTCCGTCTCCTCTCTGTCTGTCTCATTGTCTGTCTGTCTGTCCATCTGCCTCTGGCTCTGTCTGTCTGTCTGTCCATGTGTCATCCTCTTGGTCTGTCTGTCTGTCCATCTCTGTGTCTGTCTGTCTGTCTGCCTGCCTCTCAGTCTCTCTGTCTGGGTCTATCTGTCCTGTGTCTGTCTGTCTGTCTCCTCTCTGTCCATGTCTTCCTCTCTGTCTGTCTGCCTCTTGTTCTGTCCACCTGGCTGTCCATCTGCTTCTTCTGTCTGTCATCTGTCTGTCCTGTCTTGATCATCTGTCCATCCCTTGTCTGTCTGTCTGTGTGTCATCCTCTCGGTCTGTCTGTCTGTTCGTCTCTGTGTCTGTCTGTCTCCCCATCCGTCCGTCCGTCCCCAGCACCCATCCTCTTCCCCCCTCAGGCCAGGCTGACTTTGACCTCGCCGACGCCCTGGATGACCCAGTGAGTCCTGACCTCTCACCTTTCCCCCCCATGGCTTCACCCTGGCCGCTAGGCCTCATGTGGGGCCTTGATCCAGCTGTGGGCCTGAATCCCATGTGACCCTTTGCCACCCACTGAGGCCTTGGGTTCAGGGGTCAGGGGGGGTCAGGGAGGGGTCAGGGGAGGTCAGGGGTCACCACCCTCTCTCTCTTCGCCCGCAGATCCCACCCCGAAGCCCAGTTCAGGTGAGTGGGGTCCTCCCCCCCTTCCCCACACCAGGCCCACTCAGGGTGGGGAAGTTGAGGCATGGCCCACTCCTGGCACACAGGGCTGTACCCGCAGCTGCTCAACCCGCCCAGGCCGCGACCCCCGGGTCGGGATGGAGGTGGGCGGGTCAGGAGGGGTCAGGGGGGTCAGGGATCAGGGGAAGGAAGGGGGTAAGGGGGGGAGGCCGGCCTCCATCTTCCCTTGCTCTCTCACCGCAGACGTCACCTCCCGCCCCGATGCCGGCCTCCACCCCAGCCCCGACCCCCGCCAGGCGCAGGAGATGAGGACATGGAAGGGGGGGAGGCCCGGATGTGGAGGCTGGGGATGGAGCGGCCCGGATGTAGAGGCCCAGATTTAGGGACCCCAGTGTGGAGGCCCGGATTTGGGGACCCGGATGTAGGGACCCAGACATGGAAACCCAGATGTAGGGACCCGAATGTGAAAGCCTGGATGTAGAGACCCCAATGTGGAGACCCAGATGTAGAGGCCCGGATGTAGGGACCCCAGTGTGGAGACCCGGATGTAGAGACCCTAGTGTGGAGACCCGGATGTGCAGACTCCAGTTTAGAGACGCGGATGTAGAGACCCCAGTGAGGAGGCCCAGATGTAGAGATCCGGATGTAGGGACCCGGATGTGGAAGCCTGGATGTAGAGACCCGGATGTAGGGACCCCAGTGTGGAGACCCGGATGTAGAGGCCCAGATGTAGGGACCCAGACATGGGATCACGGATGTAGGGACCCGGATGTGAGTACCCCGATGTAAGGACCCAGATGTAGGGAACCCGATGTGGAAGCCGGGCTGACCCCGCCCCCTCTGTTCACAGGTGGCGGTGGAGGCTATGGAGGCTCACACGGTAAGACGGGGAAACCAAGGCAGGGGGAGGAGACCCGGATGTAGAAGATGCGAATGAGGAGGAAGGGATGTAGGGACCTGGATGTAGGGACTTGGATGTAGGGAACCTGGATGTAAGGACCCGGATGTAGGGACCCAGAAGTAGGGACCCGGATGTAAGGAACCCGGATGTAGGGACCTGGATGTAGAGACCTGATGTAAGGACCCAGATGTAAGGACCTGCATGGAGGGACCCGGATGTAGGAATTCAGATGTGGGGACCCGGATGTAGGGACCTGGATGTAGGGAACCCGGATGTAGGGACCCAGATGTGGAGGCCGAGCTCCCAGGGCCGCGTCTCTCCTCCCCCTCTCCCCCAGGTGCTGGCAATGAACATGTGATCCACGGAGACCCCCCCCAAGGTAAGTCCCGCCCCCTCGACCGCCCCACTTCCGGTCCCTCGTGATCTGGGCCCGGGTGTGACCCACGGCCTTCAGGACCGCTGCCGCCTCCACTTCCGGTCTCAGTGCGAACTTCCGGTCCGGAGAGAAAAGGAACTTCCGGTCTCTGAGTTCCTGGGGACTTCCAGTACAGATTGTCTTGGGACTTCCGGCCTGCATGAGAACTTCCACTCCTGACAGTATGTGAACTTCCGGTCCAGAGTATTGGAACTTCCAGTCCTGATTGGGAACTTCCGGTCCCTAGTATATAACAACTTCCAGTTCCGACTAGGGACTGCTAGTCCCTAGTGTATAGGAACTTGCGGTCCTGATTGGAAAGGCACTTCCGGTCCCTAGTATATACGAACTTCCAGTCTTGACTGGGCACTTCTGGTCCCTAGTATATAGGAACTTCCGGTCCTGACTATGGGCACTTCCGGCCCTGACGATGGGGAGTTCCGGTCCCTAGTGTATAAGAACTTCCGGTCTTCACTGTAGAGACTTCCGGTCCCTAGTATATAACAACTTCTGGTCTTGACTATGGGGACTTCTGGTCCAAGTGTACAGGAACTTCCGGTCCTGATTGGAAGGGCACTTCCGGTCCCTAGTGTATAGGAACTTCTGGTCCTGATTGGAAGGGCACTTCCAGTCCCTAGTGTAGAGGAACTTCCGGTCCCTAGTGTATAAGAACTTCTGGTATTGACTATGGGAACTTCTGGTCCCTAGTGTATAGGAACTTCCGGTTTAGACTGTGGAGATTTCCAGTCCCTAGTACATAGGAACTTCCCATCCTGACTGGTGATTTCCGGTCCCTAGTGTAGAGAAACTTCCGGTCCTGATGGGAAAGGCACTTCCGGTCCTGATTGGAAGGGCACTTCCAGTCCCTAGTGTGTAGGAACTTCCGGTCTTGACTGTGGAGACTTCCGGTCCCTAGTATATAACAACTTCTGGTCTTGACTATGGGCACTTCCGGTCCCTGTTCATGGACACTTCCAGTCAAGGCTGTGATAGCACTTCCGGTCAGGCACCCTTGTCCCCCCCTTCACCTTGGCTCGCTTCCTGTTTCTGGGCACTTCCCGACCGGAAGTTGCAGGGAGACGCCCCACCGCCCTTCCCGGGTGTGTTCTCCCCCGCACTTCCGGGTCCAGTCCCGCTCCCTCCAGGCAGCGCGCTGGCCCATGTCGTGTCCCCCATCGTGTCCGTGGTGGTCGTGGCCCTGGTGGGTGCCGCCATCACCTACTTCTAGTCTGGAGGTCGCAGACGCTGCTTCCGGGGCGCGGGCCAGGATGCAGGTGGGAACCACCCCCTCCCAGGGTGCTCGGATGAGGAGAGGCATGGGGCGGGCCTCACATGATCCCCCGCGGGTGGCTGCAGCTTGTGCCTCCCCTCCCCCACCAGGCCCCGCCCCGGTGTGAGGCTGGATTCGAACCTGGGGCCTCAAGCAGCAGGTGGAAGCAGAAGTGGAAGGAGCCTGGAGGGGGAAGGACGAATAAAATCAACATAAAGTGTGCATGCGCGCTGTCAGGCCTGTCTGCCCAACCCATCTTTCCATTGTGCATGCGTAGGCTCCACCCCTTTGGAGCCACTCCCTGCACATGCGCAGCGTTTCCTTCCCCTCTGGCGTCTGTGCAGTGTGGAGACAGGCGCAGGGCGGGACAGGATTGTGATGGACAGCTAGAGCGTCCCGTCAGTCACTTGTGGGCGGGGCCTCGGCTTGACATGACGTAAGATGGCGTAGGAGGCGTGGCCTGGAGGTGAATGACAGCCCGTGTGGCCATCTAATTGCAAGGGGGCGTGGCCTGAAGGTTACAGACAGGACAAATGTCCACACAACAGCCAGAGGGTGGGACCTGGAGGAGACAAACAGCCCCTGTGGTCTTTCAACAGCCAGGGGGCGGGGCCTGGAGGTGACAGACAGCCCCTATGGCCTTCCAACAGCCAGGGGCAGGACCTGGAAGAGACAGACAGCCCCTGTGGCCTTCCAACAGCCAGGAGGCGGGACCTGGAAGTGAAGGACAGCCCCTACGCCCATACATTCACTAGTGGGCGGGACCTCTGGGTGATGGGCATAAACAGAGTCCACAGAACTAGCCACGAAGGGGCGTGGCTTCACACAGATCGAGTCTCCAGCTATTGGCTTGGCAGGGGGTGGGGCCCAGAGATGATGGACAGCACGCCCTGCCTTTTAACCTCACCCAAGGAAGAGGCCGAACTGGACCCGCAGCTTCCCTGGGTGGGAGACAGGCGTGTCAGCCAATCAGAGCAGGGGGTGCGGCTGGAGGAGTCCCCGGGGAAGCCAATGGGGCCCTCCCTCCAGAGAAGACCTGGATATCATGCAGGTGCAATGCATCCTAGGCCTAGGGAGACACAGACCTCCGACATGACTTATCCTACTGCAATAAGGAGCTATAGGCCCACCTGGGTCAATCCCTGGAGAGGTCATTGGGGTCCCCTGGGACAGGCACAGAAGGGGAAGAGTTTGAAGGCCTGGTCATCCACCCATCCATCCACCCAACCACCCCCCCCCAGAGTGGTCCAACATCCAGGTACCCCACATCTCCAATCCCGCTGGGCCAATCTGAATCCGAGTTCACGTAGTTAGGAGGACTGTGGTGTGAGGTCCAATCAGCAGCGAGTTGGATTTGTGGGGGGGCTAAGGGGCGTGTCTTACAGCTGGACCAATGACAAGGGAATTAGGAAAGTGAGGGAGGGCTTTCATGGAATAAGCCAATCAGGTGTGAATCTAGGTGGTGGGACGTCCTGGAGGAGGGCGGGACCAAGCTTGTATCCTAGCAACCCACCGGAAATGGCCTGAAATGGAAGGCAGGACTAGTTCTATACCCTAGCAACCACCAGAAATGATCTGAAATGGAAGGTGGGACTAGTCCTATACCCTAGCAACGACTGGAAGTGACCTGAAATGGAAGGTGGGTCTAGTCCTATACCCTAGCAATGACCGGAAGTGGCCTGAAATGGAAGGTGGGAGTAGTCCTATACCCTAGCAACGACTGGAAGTGGCCTGAAATGGAAGGCAGGACCAGTCCTATACCATAGCAATGACCGGAAATGGCCTCAAATGGAAGGCAGGACCAGCCCTGTATGCTAGCAACAACTGGAAATGACCTGAAATGGAAGGCAGGACCAGTGCCCGGCCTCTGACCCCCGTGACCGCTGACCCTGCCGTGCGGTACGGTGCTCACGAGGTTTTATTGTGTGGGAAGCTAGAGGAGAGAGGCCCGGATGTGACAGGGCTCCGGATGGGAGGCTGGGGAAAGGCCCTGGATGGGAGGCCCGAGGTGGAGGTCCAGGATGAGAGGCTCAGGATGTGAGAGTCCCAGGATATGTGAAGCCCTGGGTCTGAGAATCCCATGATGTGAGACTCTCTGAATGTGAAAATCCCCGGATGTGGGAATCCCCAGATGTAGGAGTTCCCAGATGTAAGAGTCCCCACATGTGAGAGTCTCTGGATGTAAAAGTCCCCGGATGTGACAATCCCGGGATGTAGGAATCTCTAGATGTGGGAATCCCTGGATGTGAGAATCCCTGGCTGTGGGAATCCCCGGATGTGAGAATCCCTGGATCTGAGAATTCCCGGATGTGAAAATCCAAAAATGTGAGAATCCCCGGATGTGAGAGTCTCTGGATGTGAGATTTCCCCAGATGTGGGAATTCCCTGGTCTGAGCATCCCTGGAAGTGGGAATCCCCGGATATGAGAATCCCCGGATGTGGAAATCTCTGGATGTGAGAATCTCCGGATGTGAGAATCACCGTATGTGAGAGTCTGTATGTGGGAATCCCCGGATGTGAGAGTCTCTGGATGTGAGACTCTCCGGGTGTAAAAGTCCCCGGATGTAGGATTCCCCGGATGTGTGAATACATCCCCGGGAATCCCCGGATGTGAGTCCCCAGAAGTGAGAATCCCCGGATGTGAGAATCCCCAGATGTAGGAATCCCTGGATGTGGAGAGTCTGTATGTGGGAATCCCCGGATGTGGGAATCTCTGTATTTGAGTATACCCGGATGTTTAATACTCGGATGTGAGTCCCTGGATGTGAGAGGCGCAGGCCAGGATCTGCCGTAGCACCGGGCAGTTGGGGGTTGGGGGTCGGGTCGGGGTCAGAGGTCGGGGATCAGGTGGTCGCAGGCACAGAGCGGTCCGGGCACGCAGCAGGGCTGCAGGCGCGGGCTCCAGGTGTTGTGTGCAAGGGCGAGGGGCGGGGCCGCGCGGGGGCGGCACGTGCGCAGCATCCGGGCCACTGCAGCCTCCACGCGCCTGCGCGTCGCCATCGGGCCCCGCAGCGGGCGGGTCTCCCCCGGGTCTGCCGTCAGGTCAAAGAGCAGTGGCCGCCGGTGGCGGGTCATGCACCGCCTGGAGCAGGCGCAGGCAGGGAAACCGAGGCAGGCGCCCGAGCCCGGCGGGTCGAAGCACGGAGTGGCGAAGTGCAGCTTCCACACCGTGCAGCCTGCGGGGGGTGGGGAGAAAGGAGTAACATCCGGGGCCTCACATCCGGGGATTCCCATCCGGGAATTCACATCCAGGACATCACATCCGGGGATTCACATCAGGGCATTCACACGCAAGACCTTACATCCGGGATTCCCATCCAGGACCTCACATCTGGGTATTCACATCCGGGGATTCCCATCTAGGACCTCACATCCAGGGATTCACATCCAGGCCCTCACATCCGGGGATTCACATGCGGTACTTCACATCCGGGGATTCACATGCGGGGCCTCACATCCGGGACCTCACAGCCAGGGATTCCCATCTGGGACCTCACATCCGGGGCCTCACATCTGGGGATTCCCATCCGAGGCCTCACATCCGGGATCTCACATCCGGGGCCTCACATCCAGGGATTCTCATCCATTACCTCACATCTGGAGTCTCACATCCGGGAATTCCCATTGGGGACTTCACATCCGGGACCTTACATCCGGGGATTCCCATCTCATGCCTTCCATCCAGGTCCTCACATCCCGGGATTCCCACATCCGAGGATTCCCACATCCAGGTCTCCCACCCCAGGCCTTGCATCCGGGTCCCTGCGCGCTCGCATGCAGCCCCCTCCCCCGCCCTGGGGCCCCGCGGAGGTTGAGGCACTCACTTGGGCGGTTGAACCAGCGCACGGCGTGCAGCCGGGCCTCGCAGTAGTGCAGCAGGAAGTTGTGGCCTGCGGCCTGCGCCGTCCTCAGCAGCACGGGCATCAGGTCCCGGCCGTCCACCTCCCTGCGGGACCCGGATGTGCAGGCTTCTGAGCGCTCAGAGACTCGGATGTGCAGGCCAGAGCCCCCAGAGACCCGGATGTCAAGGCTTGAGCCTGTAGAGACCCGGATGTGCAGGCTTCTGAGTGCTCAGAGGTCCGGATGTGCAGGCCAGAGATCCCAGAGACCCAGATGTCCAGGTTTCTGAGCCCTCAGAGACCCGGATGTGCAGGTCTAAGACACAGGCCTCTGGTCTTAGAGACCTGGATGTGTAGGCCTGAGGCCTCAGAGAGCCGAATATCCAAGCTTCTGAGCGCTCAGAGACCCGGATGTCCATGCTTCTGAGCCCCCAGAGACCCGGATGTGCAGGCCTGAGATCCCAGAGACCCGGATGTGCAGGCTTCTGAGCCTTCAGTGACCCAGAGGTGCAGTCCTGAGCCCTCAGAGACCCGGATGTCCAGGACTGAGACCTGGGCCTAGGTACTCAGAGACCTGGATGTGCAGCCCTGATGCCTTAGAGACCCCGATATGAAGGCCTGAGTCCTCAGAGACCCAGATGTCCAGGCTTCTGAGTGCTCAGAGGCCCGGATTTGCAGGCCTGAGCCCTTAGTTACCCGGATGTAAAGGCTTCTGAGCCCCCAGAGACCCGGATGTCAAGGCCTGAGCCCCGGGTCTTGGGTCTTAGAGACCCGGATGTGCAGGTCTGAGCCCTCAGAGACCCGGATGTGTAGGCTTCTGAGCCCCCAGAGACCCGGATGTGCAGGCCTCAGCCTCCCCCCCTCGGGATCCCTGAGGCCCCGGATGACCCCCCTTCCCACCCACCCCGTGGGGACCCAGGCCGGCGAACGACTACCTGTCCGCCGGAACCCAGCCCCCGGCCAGGCGCACCACGGTGGGGAACAGGTCCATGAGGCTGGTGGGCTCAGGCACCAGGCGCCCTGCAGGCAGCGTCCCGGGCCAGCACGCCAGCCCGGGAACCCGGATGCCACCCTCCCAGCCACCCATGCCTTTGCCACCTGCAAGGGGGGAGCGAAGGGCAAAGGTCAATGGCGGGGTCGGGCCGCGTGGGAGACCCCCCGCCCATCCTGCCTCAGTTTCCCCCTCGCCTCGGTGCACGCTGTTGGAACCCCCGAGGCGGGCGCCCCCAGCCCGGGCCTCCAGCGAGGCACCGTGATCCAACGTGAAGTAGACAAGGGTGCAGCGCCCCAGCCCTGCGCCGTCCAGCGCCACCAGCAGTCGCCCTGTGGGGGGGCAATGGATCCGTGCCTCAGTTTACCCCCAGCGTCCACCGTGCCTAGGTTTACCCCCAACATGCACCATGCCTCAGTTTACCCAACATGCATCGTGACTCAGTTTACAAATTTCCATCGTGCTTCAGTTTATGCCCAATGACTCAGTTTACCCAACAGGCACCGTGCCTCAGTTTACCCCCAATGCTCACCGGGCCTCAGTTTACCCCCATCCCAGTGCCTCAGTTTACTCAACCCACTCACCTCATCCCCGTGCCTCAGTTTACCCAACATGCACCATGCCTCAGTTTACACAACATGCCCAGTGCCTCAGTTTACCCAACATGCACCATGCCTCAGTTTACCCAACATGCCCAGTGACTCAGTTTACCCAAATACACCGTGCCTCAGTTTACCCCAATACCCAGTGACTCAGTTTACCCAAATGCACCGTGCATCAGTTCACCCTGAACATGCACCGTGCTTCAGTTTACCCAACATGCACCGTGCCTCAGTTTACCCAAGTGCACCATGCCTCAGTTTACCCCCAACATGCCCAGTGACTCAGTTTATCCAAGTGCACCGTGCCTCCGTTTACCCCAACCCATTGACCCCGTTCCCATGCCTCAGTTTCCCCCATCCCGCTCACCCCATCTCCGTGCCTCAGTTTCCCCCAACCCACTCACCCCACCCCCGTGCCTCAGTTTCCCCCATCCCACGCACCGTGCCTCAGTTCCCCCCCTGCACTCACCCACCATCCAGTCAAGCTCCTCCACGTCGCCGTAGGCGCCGTGCGAGCTGCAGCCCCAGAAGGCGGGTGAGGTGACCAGCGGGACGTGGACGTGGAGGAAGGAGACGAGGAGGAGGAAGGGGCGGGCCTGGTGCCTGCGGACCCACGTCAGACCCCGCCCCCATCATCAATAACCTCACCAATAACTGACCTGATCAGATATTGCCAATAATCGATCAGATGATTGATAATCGATCCTGATCTGATCGAAAATACCAATAATCGATCGTGATGTGATCGATAATACCAATAATCGATCATGATCTGATCGATAATACCAATAATCAATAGTGATCTGATTGAAAATACCAATAATCGATCGTGATCTGATCAGTTATTACCAATAATCGAACAGATCTGATCAGTTATTACCAATAATCAAACATCATCTGATCGATATGACCAATAATAGAACATGAGCTGATCAGATATTACTAATAATCGAACAGGATCTGATCAATAATACCAATATTCGATCGTGATGTGATCGATAATACCAATAATCGAACATCATCTGATCGATAATACCAATAATTGAACATGAGCTGATCAGTTATTACCAATAATCGAACATCATCTGAACAGTTATTACCAATAATCGATCATGATCTGATCAATACTACCAATGATTGATCGTGGTCTGATCTGAGGTCTACCAGATGTCTCTACAGATCTACTAGATGGAACATCCAAGGACCTGAGGTCTACCAGATGTCTATAGAGATCTACTGGATGTAACATCCTGGGACTTGATTCTACCAGATGTCTCTGCAGATCTACTGATGGAACATCCGGGAACCTGAGGTCTACCAGATGTCTATAGAGATCCATTGATGGAACATCCGGGGATTTGAGGTTGACAGTTGACTATAGAGATCTACTGGATATACATCTGGGCACCTGAGGTCTACCAGTTGACTATAGAGATCTAGTAGATGTACATCAGGGGATCTGAGGTCTACCAGATGTCTATAGAGATCTATTGATGGAACATCCAGGGATTTGAGATTGACCAGTTGACTACAGAGATCTACTGGATGTACATCCGGGGATCTGAGGTCTACCAGATGCCTATAGAGATCTCCTAGTGGAACATTCAGGATTTGAGGTTGACAGTTGACTATAGAGATCTACTGGATGTACATCCGGGGATCTAAGGTCTACCAGTTGACTATAGAGAACTAGTAGATGGCATCTGTCCCCCTCCCCGACCCCAGGCTGACCTGTGGATGAAGGCCTCAGCCTCCCGCAAGAACAGCCCCGTGCTGGCCTCGAACCTCAGAGGCTGCTGGACGACCTGGTGATCCCTCATCAGGAAGCAGTCGGCGTGGACGATGAAGACACCTAGGAGGCGGGAGGTGCAGGCCAGGAGCAAGGCCCCACATCCGGGGCCCAGCACCCTGGGCACCCAGCGCAGGCCCAGCAGGCCCGTGAGCTTCCCAGCGGCCAGGCAGAGCTGGGAAAGAAGCAGCAGCTGCGCCCCCAGGTCCAGGGGCCCTTGCAGACACGCTCGCTTCTCCGAGGGCTCCGCTTGCAGGCAGTCCCCCATCAGGGTGAAGGGGACCCCGAAGAAGGAGTCGAACCTATGGTTCAGGGGGTGGTGGCAGTGGTGAGTGGGGGACTCACAGTTGAGGCCCAGGTGCCATTTGCCTGGAGGGGAAGAGATGGATGGATGAGTGAATGGATGGGTGGATGGGTGGATGGGTGGATGGATGGTTGGATGGATGGGTGGGTGGATGGATGGGTGGATGGATGGATGGATGGATGGATGGATGGATGGATGGATGGGTGAGTGGATGGATGGATGGATGAATAGGTGGATGGGTGGATGGATGGATGGATGAGTGGATGGATGGATGGATGGGTGGATGGGTGGATGGATGGATGGATGGAGGGGTGGATGGATGGATGGATGGGTGGATGGATGGATGGATGGATGGATGGATGGGGGATGGGTGGATAGATGGATGGGTGGATGGATGACTTCTCTCTTACCTATGAGGCCGGTGGCATATCCCTGCTGCTGCAGGATCTTGGCGAAGGTGATCTCGGAAGTGGGCAGCCCGCCAGACACGGCCGCCCACCATGCCTTCCAAGAGAGAGGAGAAGGACCCTAGGTCAGTGATGATGGCGTCCTGGGTAAGGAGGGGGCATCTAGCACCTTCAAGGGGAAGGCCTGCTGTGTCTGGGATAGCCTGGGACCTGCCCACCCGGGGTGGAAAGGACCCCAGCCCTGGGAGCCCTCGGGGGAAACCAATATGGCATCACTTCCGGTTTCCTGGTGGTTCAGGGGGGAAGTCCCAGAGTCTCAGGGATTTGAACCTGAGATCCTCGGAGAAGTCCTCCCCTCCCTCTGGTTGACCTCAGTGCCCTAGATGTTGGGCCTCAGTTCCCTGGATGTTGGACCTCAGGTCCCCGGATGTTGGATGTTAGTATCCCGGATGTTGGCCCTCATCCCCGGATGATGGAGTTCAGTGCCCTGTATGGTGGATATCAGGACCCCAGATGTTGGACTTCAGTTACCCGGATGTTGTAGCTCAGTTCCCTGGATGTTGGATCTTACTACCCCGTATATTGGAGCTCAGATTCGGGTATGTTGGCCCTCAGATCCCCAGATGTTGGAGCTCAGTTCCCCGGATGTTGGGGCTCAGGTTCCCGGATGTTGGATCTTAGTATCCCGGATGGTGGATGTCAGATCCTCGGATGTTGGAGTTCAATTCCCAGAATGTTAGGCCTCAGATCCCCGGATGTTGGATCTTAGTACAATGGATGTTAGAGATAAGGTCCCCGGATGTTAGAGTTCAGTGCCCTGGATGTTGGTGCTCAGATCCCCGGATGTTGGATCTTAGTAACCCGGATGTTAGAGATGAAGTCCCTGGATGTTAGAGCTCAGTACCCCGATGTTGGTGCTCAGTTCCCCGGATGTTGGGCTTTAGATCCCCGGATGTTGGGTCTCAGATCCCCAGATGTTGGATATCAGGTCCACGGATGTTGGATCTTAGTACCCTGGATGTTGGCTCTCAGATCCCCGGATGTCCCGCCCCCGCCTCCCCCCCCACCGCCTCCCCCCCACCGCTCCCTCCGTTCCCCGGATGTCCCACCCCCCCATACTGACCCAGGCGCACAGGGTAGCGTCCCGTCAGGAAGGCTGCGTGGCTTGGGCTGCAGACGGACGCTGCTGCCAGGTGCTGGGTCAGCCGCACGCCATCGCGGGCCAGGCCGTCCAGGTGCGGGATGCTGTGTGGGGAGAAGCAAACTGAGTCACAGCCAAGAACATACGGGGACCTGGGGTCTAACATCCGGGGATCTAATGCCCAACATCCCAGGAGCTAAACTCCAACATCCGGGGCCCTGAGATCCCACATCCGGGGACCTGAGATCCCACATCCGGGGTACTAAGATCCAACATCTGGGGACCTGAGGTCCAACATCTGGGGACCTGGCATCCAACATCTGGGAACCTGAGGGCCAACATCTGGAGATCTAAGATCCAACATCTGGGGCCCTGAGATCCCACATCCAGAGTACTAAGATCTATATCTGTGGACTGGGCTCCTACATCCGGGGAGCTAAGGCCCAACATCCGGGTTCTGATCTCAAACATCCGGGGACCTGACATCCAACATCCGAGGTACTAAGATCCAACATCCAGGGAATTGAATTCCAACATCCGGGGACCTAACATCCAACATCCAGGGATCTGAGGTCCAACATCCGGGGGCCTGATCTCCAACATCTGGGGTACTAACATGTAACATCCGGGAACCTGATTTCCCACATCTGGGGTATACTAAGATTTAACATCCGAGGACCTGATCTCCAACATCCGGGGCACTAACATCCCACATCAGGGGATCTGATCTTCAACATCCAGGGAACTGAGATCCAACATCCTGGGAATTGAACTCCAACATCCGGAGACCTAACATCCAACATCCGGGGACGTGAGGTCCACTAGATGTCTATACAGTTCTCCTGGTGGAACATCTGGGGAACTGAGCTCTAACATCCGGGATACTAACATGTAACATCCGGGGACCTGATATCCAACATCCGGGGACCTGATCTTCAACATCCGAGCACCTGACATCTAACATCCGGGGTACTAACATCTAACATCCAGGGACCTGATCTCCAACATTCGGAGCACTAACATCTAACATCCGAGAACCTGATTTCCCACATCTGGGGCATTAAGATCTAACATCCTTGGACCTGTCCTCCAACATCCGGGGCACTAACATCCCACATCCGGGGACCTGAGCTCCAACATTCGGGGCACTAACCTCCAACATCTGGGGACCTGAGCTCCTACATCCGGGGCACTTAAGTCCAATATCTGAGGACATGATCTCCCACATCCGGGGTACTAAGATTTAACATCCCGGGACATGATATCCAACATCCGGGGCACTAACATCCAACATCTGGGGAACTGAGTTACTAGATGTCTATACAGTTCTCCTGGTGGAACATCCAGGGATCTGAGCTCCCACATCCGGGTAACTAAGGCCCCACATCCGGGCCTCCCCCTCTGCTCACCGCAGGCTGCGGTTCCCGAAGCTGTCCAGGTCGCCCAGGCCCAGGTCATCGGCCAAGAGCAGCAGGAAGTTGGGGCGCGAGGGGGTGGGGCCTGCGCAGGGGCCAGGGGGGAGGAGGAGGAGGAGGAGGAAGGCGAGGGGTGGGGCTGCGCAGCCGCTGTGCGACCTGAGGAGGAGAGAGAGGAGGAGGAGCGGTGGATGGGTGGATGGATGGGTGGATGGATGGATGGATAGGTGGATGGGTGGATGGATGGATGGATAGGTGGATGGGTGGATGGATGGATGGATGGGTGAATGGATGGGTGGATGGATGGATGGTTGGATGGATGAGTGGATGGGGGAATGGGTGGATGGATGGATGGGTGGATGGATGGATGGATGGGTGGATGGATGGGTGGATGGGTGGATGTATGTATGTATGTATGGATGGATGGATGGATGGATAGGTGGATGGGTGGATGGATGGATGGGTGGATGGATGGATGCACAGTGGATGGATGGATGGGTGGATGGATGGATGGGTGGGTGGATGGGTGGATGGATGGGTGGTTGGGTGTATGGATGGATGGGTGGATGGATGGGTGGGTGGATGGATGAATGGTTGGATGGGTGGATGGATGGATGGGTGGGTGGATGGATGGATGAATAGGTGGATGGATGAATAGGTGGATGGGTGGATGGATAGATGGGTGGATGAATAGGTGGATGGGTGGATGAATAGGTGGGTGGGTGGATGGATGGATGGGGATATGGATTGATGGATGGATGGATGGATGGATGGATGAATGGATGGGTGGGTGAGTGGATGGATGGTTGGGTGGATGGATGGATGGATGGGTGGATGGATGGATGGGTGGATGGATGGATGGGTGAATGGGAAGAGGGATGGAAGGACTCCCCCTCCCTCCAGGCCCTCTCCTGACCAACTTGGCGTCCAGGATCCCGTCCTTCCCATGATGCTCCCCGTTTCCTGGAAGAGAATGCTGGAAGCAGGAAGTGGGGAAGAGCTGAGTAACATCCGGCCACCCCAGGGCCAGGCTGCTGTTGCCCCCACCAGTACATCAGCCCCTCACCTCGTCTTTCCAGGCCTGTGGCGGGGCCCTGCAACCCCCACCCCGGGGCATGGTGGGACATCTGGGGGGGGGGCTTCATAGAACAATCGAAGCCCTCCCACCCCGGGTCCCCACACCTCTCCCCGTGTTCCCCAGAGGACGAACTCACATCCACAGTTCTCTGCCATCAGCGCCTGGGCCTGCTGCTCTCCCTGCCAGCCAGGAAGCTCGCAGGGCTCAAATGTCCAAGTCACTCCAGCAGCCAGAACTCCACAACAACCCTCCAAAATAAAAGTCCCCTTGTTCCTTGGAAAGCACAACATTCCCCCCCTCCAAAATAAAAGTCCCCTTTGTTCCTTAGAAAGGAACAGGATGTGGTGCTGAAGGGGAAGGCGGGGAAGGAAGGGAAAAGCCCGGAGTTGCTGGGCTGGGCGCCAAGAAATTGCCAGGCCTGGCAGAGGCAGGAGGAAGGGGAGGCGGGAAACCTCGAGAACTACATGGAAGGCTGCAATAATAGTCAGGACCGTCAGGGAGGGTGGCCTGTGCCCAGAGGGCGTGGCCTGCGCTCAGTAGGCCGTGGCCAGAGCTCAGGAGGGCGTGGCCTGGGCTGGGGAGGAAGTGAGGGACTCAGGAGGGCTTGGCCTGTGCTGGGAATGTAGTGAGGGTCTCAGGGGGCGTGGCCTGTTCTCAGGAGGGCGTGGCCTGTGCTGGGGAGGAAGTGAGGGACTCAGGAGGGCGTGGCCTGTGCTGGAGCTAAACTGAGGGTCTCAGGAGGGCGTGGCCTGCAATGAGGCAGAAGTGAGGGTCTCAGGAGGGTGTGGCCTGCAATGAGGCGGAAGTGAGGGACCTATGTGGGCGTGGCCTGCGCTGGGGCGGAAGTGAGGGTCTCAGGAGGGCGTGGCCTGTGCTGGGAAGGAAGTGAGGGTCTCAGGAGGGCATGGCCTGTGCTGAGAATGTATGAGGGCCCCAGGAGGGCGTGGCCTGTGCTAGGAGCGGAAATGAGAGTGTGGCCTGTGCTGGGCAGAAATGAGGGGTCTCAGGAGGGTGTGGCCTGTGCTGGGGCAGAAGTGAGGGTTTCAGGAGGGCATGGCCTGCGCTGGGGCGGAAGTGAGGAAGAATTCCATCCAGAAGCAGCACGGCTGCTTTATTGCCTCCGAGTCTGGGAAAGGACCCCAACGGCCCAAAGCACAGCTGGAGCCCGGAGCCAAGGTGTGGAGCGCCTGCTCCGCCCACATCTGGGTTCCACCTCTCACATCTGGGTCTCAACCCCTCACATTTGGGTCCCAACCCTTACATCCGGGTCCAAACCCCTCACATCCAAGTCCTGGCGCCTGCCAGTGGGCCTGGAGATAAGTGACATCCTGGTACTCGCCTCCACGTCTGGGTTCCCGGACCTGGAGATCCCTAACATCCGGGTACCCACCCCATATCTGGGTTCACGGACCTGGAGGTCCCTAACATCTGGGTACTCACCCCACATCCACGTTCATGGACCTGGAGGTCCCTAACATCTGGGTACTCACCCCACATCCAGGTTCATGGACCTGGAGGTCCCTAACATCCGGGTACCCAGCCCACATCCGGGTTCACGGACCTGGAGGTCCCTAACATCCGGGTAGTTCCCATTCCACATCTCGTTCCTGGACCATCAGTGGATGTGGTGGGACCTGACATCCGGAATCCCCACACCACATCCGGGTCCTAGACCCTGTCAGTAGAAGGAGAGGAGCGTGACATCTGGGACTCCACACGCCACAGCCAGGCCCATGGATGTGATATCCGGGTCCCGTCCAGCATATATCCGGGTCCCTGCCACAGTCCACACCCGGGTTAATGGACGTGGACTTACATAACATCCGGGTTCCCCACGCAACATCCGGGTCCTGGCCCCTGAGTGGACCTACAGATAGGTTACATCCGGGTCCCCCAGTCCACATACGGGTCCTGGCTCCTCAGTGGAACTGGAGATAGGTGACATCCGGGTCTTCCCATCCACATCCGGGTCCTGGCCCCTCAGTGGACCTGGAGATAAGTGACATCCGGGTCCCTGATGCCACCTTCAGGTGAGTGGACATGGAGGAGGGTGACATCCGGGTCCCCCAGTCCACATCCGGGTCCTGGCCCTTCAGTGGACCTGGAGATAAGTGACATCTGGGTTCCCCAGGCCACATCTGGGTCAGTGGACGCAAACGAGGGTGACATCCGGGTCCCTCCCAGTCCACATCCGTGTACTGGCCCCTCAGTGGACATGAAGGAAGGTGACATCCGGGTCCCTCCTAGTCCACATCCGGGTCCTGACCCATCAGTGCATCTGGAGGAAAGTGACATCCGGTTCCTCCATGCCACATCCGGGTCAGTGGACATGGAAGAAAGTGACATCCGGGTCCCTTCTAGTCCACATCCGGGTCCTGGCCCCTCAGTGGACCCAGAGATAGGTGACATCCGGGTCTTTCCCAGTCCACATCTGGGTCCCTCCCAGTCCACATCCGGGTCCTAGCCTCTCCATGGCCTCTGGTCGGACCGCAGCTTCTGTACAGCGCGCGCAGGTTCGGAACCCCACATCCAGGCATCTTCCGGCTGGGGCCCAGGAGTCTTGCTGGAGCTGGACATCTGGGTCTCACGCGCTTTCCTGGCAACCGAACCCAGCGGCCTAAAGGCAGGAATGAAGCCCCACATCCGGGTCTTCTCGGTCTGTTGCCCGGCAACCGAACGCAGATGCCTAGACGCTGCGGTGGAGCCCAACGTCCTGGTATCTTCACTTGGTTGCCCGGCAACCGAACGCCGCGGCCTAGCGGCGGGAATGAAGCCCCACATCCGGGTCTCCTCAGTCCGTTGCCCTGCCATGGCACCCAGCGGCCTAGTGGCGGGAATGAAGCTGAACATCCGGGTCTCCAGCGCGCGGGGGGCGTGTCCGGGCGGCGCCCCGGGGTGGGAGTGGCAGACGTAGGCGCCGCGGTCGCGCTCCGAGGCGGCGCGCACCTCCAGGCTGCCGTCGGCGCCCAGCGTGAAGCGGCCTCGCCTCTGCGGCCCACGCAGCACCAGCCCGCCGGGCAGGCGCCAGGACACCGGAAGCGTGGAGATGGGGCAGCGCAGCCGGAAGCTGCCGCCCAGCGCCACACGCAGCGCCGCTCCCGACACTGCCCCAGGGGGCGGAGTCGGTGCATCAGGGGGCGCAGTCAGCGCCCAAGATGGCGGGGCAGGCGGGCCAGGGGGCGGAGCTGCCTCAGAGGGCGGAGCCAGCACACCAGGGGGCGGAGCCAGCGCCCAAGATGGCAGGGCAGGCGTGTGATGGGGCGGAGCTGGCGCGCCAGGGGGCGGAGTAAACGCCTCAGAGGGCGGAGCCGACGCCACAGTGGGCAGAGCCCGCGCCCACCATGGCGGCAGCCGCACCCACATCCGGGCTTCGCCCGCCGGGTTGCGCGCCACGCACGCCACGGCGTCGCTGCCACCGCTGCGCAGCGCACGCACATCCGGGATTTCCAATGTCCCGCGCGCATCCACGCTGATCCCTCCCCCCATGCGACTGCGATACGGGACTGGAAGTACCAGCCCGCCCGGAAGTTCCCACAGCAGGCGGGGCTCGGGGACGCCATCCGCCTGGCAGCGCATGCGCAGACGCACCACGGGGGAGACCCGGATGTCGTCGTTCACGTCGTCATGGACGTCAGGCGTGACCCGGATGCGCGGCGCCCGCAGCTGCACGTGTAGGCGCACGGTGGCGCGCCGGCCCCGCCCCGCCACGCACGTGTACGTGCCTGCGTCGGCCCGCCGTGCTCCCCGCAGGCGCAGACGCCCATCTGGCAGCACCCGGAAGTGGGCGTCCTCCAGGCCGGAAGTGAAGGCCACGGGCTGCGAGGCCGGCGTCAGCCAGGTCACTGCGCGCAACCCCTGGGTCACGGGGCACGTGAGGGTCACGGGGGCGCCGTAGGGGACAGAGAGTTCGGGGGGTAGCGGGGCGGAAGTGGGAGACGAAGAGGAAGCAGGAAGTGAAGGGGAAGCCTGAAGTGAAGCAGGAAGCGAAGGGGAAGCAGGAAGTGAAGAGGAACCAGGAAGTGAAGAGGAAGAGGAAACAGGAAATGAAGAGGAAGAAGGAAGAGACTGAGAGGAAGAGGAAGAAGGAAAGGAAGAGGAAGAAGAGGAAGCAGGAAGAGATGGAGAAGAGGAAGAAGAAGGAAAAGAAGAGGAAGCAGGAAAAGAATGTGAAGAAGAAGGAAGAGACTGAGAAGAGGAAGAGGAAGGAAAGGAAGAAGAGGAAGAAGGAAGAGACTGAGAAGAGGAAGAGGAAGGAAAGGAAGAAGAGGAAGAAGGAAGAGACTGAGAAGAGGAAGAGGAAGGAAAGGAAGAAGAGGAAGAAGGAAGAGATTGAGAGGAAGAGAACAGGAAGGGATGAGAGGAAGAGGAAGAAGGAAAGGAAGAGGAAGAAGGAAAAGAAGCAGAGGAGGAAGCAGAGGAAGAGGAAGAAGATGAAGGATGGTGAGAGGAAGAGGAAGGAAGAGATGGAGAGGAAGAAGGAAAGGAAGAGGAAACAGGAAAGGAAGAGGAAGAGGGAAAGGAAGAGGAAGAAGTTGAATGATGTTGAGAGGAAGCGGAAGAAGGAAGTGATTGAGAGGAAAAGGAAGGAAAGGAAGAGAAAACAGGAAATGAAGAGGAAGAGGAAGAAGGAAGTGACTGAGAGGAAGAGGAAGAACCCGCCCCAGGCTCCGCCCCCCCACCCGTGGTCACACATCCAAGGTCTAACCCAGGCCCCAGGTCCCAGATCCCCACACTCCCATCAGGCCTCACGACCCGAACATCCGGGTCTCCCAGGACACCGGATGGGACATGGAGGCGGTGGTGGGCAGTGCAGTCCTCCCTGGGGTCGGCGTCCTGGGTCACGGGGGTCACGGGAAGCCGGGGTTGCAGATAGGAGGCGCCTGACCCAGCCGCCAACTCCACGCGCAGCCGTGCATGCGCGTCGCCTGCCGCGTTGCGCGCCACGCACACATACTCCCCCGCGTCGCGTGACGTCACCGGACGCACGGAGAGCGTGCCGTTGGGAAAGGCGCGGACCCGGATGTCAGAGCTGGGGAGGGGAGAGGGAGGGAGGGCAGGAAGGAAGGAGGGAAGGGTGAAGGAAGGATTGGAGGGAAGGAAGGAGAGAATTTAGGGAAGGAAGGAGGGAAGGAAGGATTGGAAGGAAGGATTGGAGGATAGGAAGGATGGAAGGATGGAAGGATCGGAGGGAAGGAAGGAGAGAATTTAGGGAAGGAAGGAGGGAAGGAAGGATTGGAGGGAAGGATTGGAAGGAAGGATTGGAGGATAGGAAGGATGGAAGGATGGAAGGATCGGAGGGAAGGACGGAAGGATTGGACGGAAGGAAGGAAGGATTGGACGGAAGGAAAGATGGAAGGATTGGAGGGAAGTAAGGAAGGATTGGAGGGAAGGAAGGAAGGATTGGAGGGAAGGAAGGAAGGAAGGATTGGAGGGAAGGAAGGATGGAAGGATTGGAAGGAAGGAAGGATTGGAGGGAAGGAAGTATAGAAGGATTGGAGGGAAGGAAGGAAGGAATGTAGGGAAGGAAGGATGGAAGGAAGGAAGGATTGGAGGGAAGGAAGGAAGGATTGGAGGGAAGGAAGGAAGGATTGGAGGGAAGGAAGGAAGGATCGGAGGGAAGGAAGGAAGAAGGGAAGGAGGGAAGAAAGGAAGGAAGAAGGGAAGGAAGAAAGGAGGGAGGGAAGGAGGGAAGGAAGGAGGGAAGGAGGGAAGGAAGGAGGGATGAAAGTAATAGGAGGAAAGACCATAAGGAAGGGAAGACAAATTTGAAGCCAATGTTAGTTATTCGCACATGTGACATATGCATCCAATACTCATCTTGTATCGATCCCTGATCGATCATCTATGATCGATCACTAGGGTTCTACCTTGCGATCTGGCAAGCCAGGACCTATCAATTACCTATTCACTGCTAATGGATCTACCATCCCCACCTCATCTCTATCAATATTTAATCGATAATCGATTTGTTATCTATGGTCTACTGTGTCTATGTCATCTGTCTAATCCATCCTCTATCAATTAACTATCAAGGGGTATCATCTTTATCCCAACTATGGGTGGATAGATGGATGGGTGGATGGATGAGTGGATGGATAGGTGGGTGGATGGATGGGTGGATGGATGGGTGGATGGATGGGTGGATGGATGGGTAGATGGATGGATGGATGGGTGGATGGATGGGCGGGTGGATGGATGAGTGGATGGATAGGTGGGTGGATGGATGGGTAGATGGATGGGTGGATGGATGGGTAGATGGATGGATGGATGGGTGGATGGATGGGTGGGTGGATGGGTGGGTGGATGGATGAGTGGATGGATGGGTGGATGGATGGATGGGTGGATAGATGGGTAGATGGATGGGTGGATGGATGGGTAGATGGATGGATGAATGGATGGGTGGGTGGATGGATGGATAGAAGGGTGGATGGGTGGATGGATGAATGGGTAGATGGATGAATGGATGGATGGGTGGATGGATCGATGGGTGGATGGATGGGTGGATGGATGAGTGGATGGATGGATGTGTGGATGGGTAGATGCACGGGTGGATGGATGGATGCCCCCCACTTCCCACACTCACCTGCTCCCAGCATCCACCAGTCGCCCATCTGGCAGCCTCCAGAACACGCGTGGGGCGGGGTCCCCACGCGCATGGCAGTGCAGCGTGAGGTCAGCGCCGTGGGGCACGCGCGTGGCAAGCGGGCCTCGGGGTCGGACGCTGGGAGGGAGACGCGCGTGCGCGGGCGTGACTTCGACGTGCACAGTGCGTTTCGCGATGCTCAGCGTGTTGACGGCCACGCACTCGTACTCACCAGCATGGCGCGGGGCCTGCAGGCGGCGCAGCACCAGCGTGCCATTGGGGAGGACGTAGATGTCGCTGAGTCGAGGGTGCGTGTGCACATGCACGGGTCTCACGTGGGTCCCGTCAGGCAGACGCCAGTGTAGGGCCGCAGGGGGCCAGGCCTGGGCTGTGCAGGGCAGGTGCAGGGTGAGGCCCGCGTGGGCCGACACCAACTCCGTGGGCGCCTCACGCAGCACGGGGGGAGCGGGGGAGGCGTGCATGACATTTCCACGTGTGTCAAAGCCACGCATGTGCGCTTCATGTGTAACAGGTGAGTGTGGAAGGGATGTGATCGTGTCCCTTTCACGAGTGATATTTCCACGTGTGACCATTGTGTGAGTGTCAGATTCATGCGTGACATTTACACGCGTGTCAGATCCATGCATGTGCGGTCCAAGAGTATCAGGGCCATGCAGAAGGGACCTGATCGCATCCATTCCATGCGTGACATTTTCATGCGTGACATTTTCACGCGTGTCAGGTCTATGAATAATGGACCTGATCGTGTCCATTCCACGCCTGTCATATCCAAGCGTGACATTTGCACGCGTGTCTGATCCACGTATGTGCATTCTAAGAGTGTGAGGTCCACGCAGAAGGGGTCTGATCGTGTCCCTTTCACGCGTGACATTTCCACGTGTGACCATCATCTGAGAGTCAGATCCACGCGTGACATTTCCACTGGGGTTAGGCCTATGAATAACGGACATGATCGTGTCCCTTTCATGCGTGACATTTACACGTGTGACATTTACACGTGTGACATTTACACGCATGTCAGATGCAGTTATGTGCGTTTTACGCGTGTCCAGTGAGTGTGGAAGGGATCTGATCGTGTCCATGTCACATGTGACATTTTCACACGTGATCATCAAGTCAGTGGCAGGCCTACGCGTGTCCAGTTTGCTCCTGTGAGGTCCACGCCTGTCCTTTCCACGCATGACCATCGTGTGAGTTTCAGATCCATGTGTGACATTTCCACGCGTGTCCATCGTGCCAGCGTCAGATCCACTCGTGTCCGTCCCATGCGTGTCGGGCGCCGCTGGGGTCAGCTCCACGCCTGGGGATGGACAGACGGACGGAGGGAGGGACAGAGGGACAGGGCGTTGGATAAGGGCCCCTGTGCTGGTCGGAGACAGTGCTCTGTCCCTCTGTCTGTCTGTCCGTCCGGCTGTCCATCTCTCTGTCCGTCTGTCTATCCATCTGTCTGTCAGTCTGTCTATGTCTGTCTGTCTGTCCCTCTGTCTGTCTGTCTCTGTCAGTCTGTCTGTTCGTCTGTCTACTTGTCCGTCCGTCTGTCCATCTGTCCGTCCGTTTCTCTGTCCATCTGTCCGTCCGTTTCTCTGTCCATCTGTCCCTCTGTCTCTCTGTCCCTCTGTTTGTCCATCTGTCTGTCCCTCTGTCTCTCTGTCTGTCCATCTGTCTATCCATCCATCAGTCCATCCGTCTATCTGTCCATGTGTCTGTGTCGCTCCGTCCACCAATGTATCTGTCTGTCCATTCATCTGTCCATCCATCTATCTACTGTCTGTCTACCTACCTGTGTATCCTTCCTTCCGTCCATCTCTCTCTCTCTCTCTCTCTCTCACTCTCTGTCTATGGCTCTGTTTGTCTATCTGTCCATTACTCTGTCTGTCTATCTATGATTCTGTCTATTTGTCCACTGGTCCATCCATTTAGCTATCTGTCCATCTGTCTGTCCACCTGTCTCTCTATTTATCTGTCTGCCTGTCTGTCAGGTGTCTGTCTACCTATCTGTCTATACATCCATCAGTCCGTCCGTCTGTCTACCCACCCACCTGTCCATGTTATCTCTTTCAATCCATCCATCCATCCACTCGTCTATCCATCCATCTGTCCATCTGTCTCTCTGACTGTGTATGCCTCTGTCTATCTGTCCATTGGTCCATCTATCCATCTGTTCATCTGTCCATCTGTTCATCTCTCTGTCCATTCTTCTGTCTATCTGTCTCTATGGCTCTGTCTATCTGTCCATTGGTCTGTCTATCTATCTATCTATCTATCTATCTATCTATCTATCTATCTATCTGTCTGTCTGTCTGTCTGTCTGTCTGTCTGTCTGTCTGTCTGTCTGTCTGTCTGTCTACCTATCCATCCATCCAACCATGTATGTTTCTATCTGTCTGTCTGTCTATCCATCCATCTGTCCATGTATCTCTCTGTCTGTCTGTCTCTCTATGGCTCTGTCTGTCCATCCTTCCATTGGTCGGTCTGTCCGTCTGTCTCTTTCTATCTGTCCATGTCTCTGGTGTCTGTCTGTCCATGGCTCTGTCTATCCGTCCATCAGTCTATCTGTCTGTTTATCCGTCCATCAGTCCATGTATCTCTCTGTCTGTCTCTCTATGGCTCTGTCTATCTGTCCATTGGTTTATCTGTCTGTCTGTCTGTCTACCTATCTATCTGTCCATCTGTCCTTCTATCTATCTACTATCTGTCTACCTGTCTATCCGTCCTTCTGTCCGTCCATCTGTCCACCTGTCTCTGTATCCATCCGTCTGTCTGGTGTCTGTCTACCTATCTGTCTATACATCCATCAGTCTGTCTGTCTGTCTACCCATCCATCTGTCCATCTATCTCTTTGTCTATGGCTCTGTCTGTCTATCTGTCCATTGGTCTGTCTATCTATCCATCCAGCTTTCTGTCTGTCTACCTATCTATCCATCCATCCAACCATGTATGTTTCCATGTCTGTCTGTCTCTCCATCCATCTGTCCATGTATCTCTCTGTCTATCTGTCTATAGCTCTGTCTATCTATCAGTCTATCTGTCTATCTATCTGTCCATCTGTCTGTCTACTGTCTACCTGTCTATCCGACCTTCTGTCCATCTGTCTGTCTGTCTCTCTATGGCTCTGTCTATCCGTCCATTCATCCGTCTATCCACCTATCTGTCTGTCTGTCTGTCTATCCATCTGTCCCTCTATCTGTCTGCTCTATGTCTGTCTGCCTGTCTGTCCGTGCGTGTGTGTTTGTCTCCCCAGTCATCCTGTGCCCCACACGGCCAGGAACACAGACAACAGACAGACAGAGTAAAGGACTTCGCCCCATGACCTCTGACCTGTCCATGCCCTCTGCCCTCCCAGTGACCCCTGACCTCCCTGTGACCTCTCCATGACCTCTGACTACTCTGTGACCTCTGACCTCCTGTGACTCCTGGCTTGCCCATGACCTCTGACCTCCCAGTGACCCTCCCGAGACCTCCCCGTGACCTCTCCATGACCCCTGAGTTCCCCATGACCTTTGACCTCCCATCCACTTCTCACCTGCCCATGGCCTCTCACCTCCCCGTAACCTCTTCATGACCTCTGACCTCTCTGCAACCGCTGACCCGACTGTGACCCCTGACTTCCCTGTGACCTCTGACCCCCCATGACCCCTAACCTCCCCGTGACCTCTGACTGTCTTGTATCCTCCCTGTGACCGCTAACCTCCACCTCCCATCTGGCTCCCCTCAGTCCCCCGCCCCCATGCCAAGAGCCTGCAGGAAACAGATGGGTAAACTGAGGCTCACCCGTGTCCAGCTCGTTCCAGGTGCCACGAGGCGGGGTCACAGCGGGCGGGGCTGGGGGTCGCAGGTCAAAGGTCCTGGGGTCACTGTCAGGGGAAGCCGCAGGACGGGAAGGGAGGGCATCCGGGCCACGGCCGTGCAGGGTTGTAACCACGGGGTCACGGGGGTTCGCCGTGGGGCCCAGCCAGGTGCGGTGGGCTTTGTGCTGTCGTTCCCGCCTGCGGCCGCCGCCAAGCCTCCTGGGGGCCGGAAGTAAGGAGGCCGGAAGTGAGGAGGACAGAAGTGAGGAGGACGGGAGTGCAGAGGTCGGAGCAGCGGATGCTCTAGGGGTGGAGGCCGGAAGTGGGGATGTCAGTGTCAAAACCAGAAGTGGAGAGGTCCGTGGGGAGACCGGAAGTGTGGAAGTCGGAAGTGGGGATCTCCGAGTGGTAACCGGAAGTCGGGTGGTCCGACTGGAGACCGGAAGTGGGGAGGTCCATGGGTAAACCGGAGGTGTGGAAGCCGGAAGTGGGGATCTCTCAGTCGAAAACGGAAGTGGGTAGGCCGAAGTAGTGGAGGCCGGAAGTGGGGATTTCCGAGTGGAAACCGGAAGTGGGGAAACAGGAAGTGGGGTGGTCCGAATGGAGATCGGAAGTGGGGATCTCCGCGTGGAGAACGGAAGTGTAGATTTGCAATTGGAGCCCAGAAGTGGGGATGTTCGAGACAAAACCGGAAGTGTGGAAGCCGGAAGTGGGGTGGTCCGAGAGGAGACCGGAAGTAGGAATTTTCGAGTGGAAACTGGAAGTGTGGAGGCAGGAAGTGCAGGGGTCCGAGTGGAGACTGGAAGTGGGGAGGTCCGTGGGGAAAGCGGAAGTGGGTAGGCAGAAGTAGTGAAGACAGGAAGTGGTGATGTTCGAGTGGAAACCGGCAGTGTGGAGACCGGAAGTGGGGTGGTCTGAGTGGAGACCGGAAGTGGTGAGGTCCGAGTAGAGACTGGAAGTGGGTCGACAGAAGACACAGAGACCGGAAGTGGGGATATTTGCGTGGAAACCGGAAGTGTAGACGCCGGAAGCGGGGAGGTCTCCATGGAGACCGGAAGCAGGGTGGGCGGGGCCCGGAAGTCGCCCCTGCCGCGGCCGCGCACGCGTGCCAGGATGCGCGCCCAGTGCTCGGGCCGGATGTGCTCGGCAGCCACTGGTGGGCGCGGGCGGCGCGGTAAGGCGGGCTGGAACCCGCGCCCGGCGGGGGCGGCGCGTGGGGCGGGAGGGGGAGGCGGAGGCGGCGGACGCCGCTGCCGCCCACGCCCAGGGGCGCCCGCAAGACGCCGACGCCACAGCCGTGCTTCCCCTGTGCCCGGGCCCGAGCTTGGCGCGTCAACAACGACGTCAGCGCCGCGCGACGCCCCCGCGGCCGCTTCCGCAGCGGCGCCCACCATCTTGGAATCCGCCATTTTTGAATCCGCCATCTTGGCCTCCACCATCTTGGAATCCGCCATCTTAATTCCCTCCATCTTGAATTCCTCCATCTGGGATTCCGCCATGTTGGTTCCCTCCATCTTTGATTCCACCACCTTGTTTTCGGCCATCTTTATTCCTTCCATCTTGTTTTCTGCCATCTTGATTCCTTCCATCTTGGATTCCGCCATGTTGCTTTCCACGATCTTGTTTCCCTCCATTTTGGATTTCGCCATCTTGGCGTCCACCATCTTGGAATCTGCCATGTTGGTGTCGGCCATGTTGGATTCGGCCATCTTGGTTCCCTCCATCTTGGATTCCTCCATCTTGTTTCTCTCCATGTTTGATTCCGCCATCTTGGTGTCCACCATCTTGTTTTTGGCCATCTTGGAATCCGCCATGTTGGCGTCGGGCATGTTAGATTCTGTCATGTTTTCGGTCATCTTGCTCCCCTCCATTTTGGATTCCGCCATCTTGGTGTCCACTATCTTGGAATCCGCCATCTTAATTCCCTCCATCTTGTTTTCCGCCATCTTGCTGCCTTTCATCTTTGATTCCGCCATCTTGGTTTTGGCCATCTTGCTTTCCGTCATCTTGGATTCTTCCATCTTTGATTCCGCCATCTTGTCCCCCGCCGCCCCGCCCACGCTGACGTCCGCATCCCAGCGCGCCATCCCCAGCGCGTTGGCGGCCACGCACACATAGCGTCCACTGTGCCGCGGACCCAGCGCGGGCAGCGTCAGTGTCCCGTCCGCCCCGACCCCGACGCCGTCCGTCCCCAGCTCCGTCCCCGCCCAGGCCCAGCGCCCGCCGGGCAGCAGCCAGCCCACGCGCGCCGCCGGGTCCGCCTCTGCCCGGCAGCCCAGCTGCAGCGCAGCGCCCACAGGCAGTGCCAGAGCCGTGGCCGCTGGCGCCCGCGACGCCACCACGAACACGCGCTGCGCCCGGCCTGCCATGGCGGCCTCAAAGCCACCGTAGGCCACAGGGCCCGGGGCTGCAGATGGGGCGTAGGCCGCGGGGGCTGTGGCTTCAGAGGCATCAAAGGCCGCGGGGCCTGGGGCTGCAGACAGAGCGTAGGCCGAGGGGGCTGTGGCTTCAGAGGCATCAAAGGCCGCGGGGCCTGGGGCTGCAGACGGGGCTGCGGGGCCTGTGGCTTCAGAGGTGTCAAAGGCTGCACGGCCTGTGGCTTCAGACACGGTGTAGGCTGCGGGGCCTATGGCTTTCTCCTCTGTGTAGGCCTCAGATCCTATGGCTTTTTCCTCAGTGAAGGCCTCGAATTCTATGGCTTCATTTGCACCATAGGCCTCGGATTCTATGGCTTCATTCACAGCGTAAGCCTCGGACTCTATGGCTTTTTCTTCACCATAGGTCTGAGATTTTGTGGCTTTTTCCTCAGTGTAGGCCTCGGATCTCATGGCTTCATCTGAGCCATAGGCACTGGATCCTTTGGCTTTCTCCTCAGTGTAGGCCTCAGATCCTATGGCTTCATTCATGTCATAGGCCTCAGATTTGATGGCTTTCTCCTCAGCATAGGCCTGGGATCCTGTGGCTTTCTCCTCAGGGTAGGCCTCGGATCTTGTGGCTTTTTCCTCAGCGTAGGCCTCAGATCTCGTGGCTTTCTCCTCAGCGTAGGCCTTGGATCCTATGGCTTCATTCACACCATAGGCCTCAGATTCCATGGCTTCCTCCTCCACGTAGGCCCCGGACCCCGTGGCTCCGTCCCCGCCGTAGGCCACGTGCCGTGCCTCGGTTTCCCCGCGGCGCCCCACTCGGGCCTCGCAGCGGTACCATCCAGCATCAGCCTGGCGCACCCCGCGGATCTCCAGCGTTGTCCCCCCGTCATGGCCGCCGTCATCGCCCCGCAGGATGGAGCCGTCGGGCCGCGTCCAGGCCACGCGTGGCGTTTCCGAGCCCTGCGCCGCACAGTGCAGCCGCAGAGTCTGCCCCGGGGTCACCACGTGCACGTCATCGGGGTCATCACGGGGGTCGAGGGTCACCCAGGGCGCGTCCTCCGGGTCCTCGGGGCCATGCACGCACGCCGTCCACGTCAGATGTATGTGTGGCCCGCGCAGCCCGGCCCAGCGCAGCGTCAGCTCGGGCTGCAGAAGCCAGGCAGGCCGCGCCCACAGCCGGGCCACCACGCCCGGAAGTGACATCGGCGACGATGACGACGCACCAGGGCCGCGAACCAGGCGGTAGGCCTTGCCCACATCCGGGTCATGGACATCCGGGAAACTGGCCTCAGGGTGGGCGTGGCCTCCATCCTGGTCATACCCGGGGCCTACATCCGGGTCTCTGTCCTCAGAGTGGGCGGGGCCCTCATCCGGGTCATTGACATCAGGGTCTCTGTCCTGAGGGTGGGCGGGGCCTATGTCCTGATCATATTCATGGCCTACATCCGGGTGTCTGTCCTGCTGGCGGGAGGGCCCTACATCCGGGTCTCGGGCTTGATACATATAGCCTACATCCGGGTATTTGTCCTGCAGATGGGTGTGGCCTACAAGCGGGTCTCTGTCCTGAGCGTGGGCAGGGCCTACATCAGGGTCTCTGGCTCCCTGGTGGACGTGGCCTATATCAGGGTTCCTGGTTCGATGGTGGGCCTGGCCTAAATCTGAGTCTGTGGCCTGATACATATGGTCCACATCCGGGTCTCCACCCTGACGGTGGGCGTGGCCTACATCCGGGTGCCTGTCCTGATACAGCTCATCCCCATCAGGGTCTCCGCCCGAGGGTTGGGCGTGGCCTTCCCCGGATCCATCTCCCAGGTCCCCATCCAGGTGGGCATGGTGCGGCGCCTCCGGGTCCCAGCGCAGCATCAGCGCGACGTCATCAGTGTCATCGCCTCCCAGCAGGCGGCGGGCATGTGCGAGGTGGGCAGGGTCAGCATAGCAGACGAGGGCGGCACTGAGCATCAGGCGCACGTGCGCAGGGGTGTGGGGGGCGAGGCCGGGCCGCACGTCGAGGTCGCGCACGACGGGCGCGCGCCGCAGGCGGCAGGCAAGGTGGGCGGTGCGGCCACGGGCGTCTGTCAGCCTCAGCCGCACCTCGCCCACATCCTCCCCGTCCTCCACTTCCTCTTCCTCTGCCTCCACTTCCGCTTCTGGCGGCTCCTCGCCATCCGCCGGGTCAGTGAGGATGCGCGGCGACCGACAGCGCATGCGTGGTGGCAGGCGACGCAGGTCCAGGCCGCGGCGGTCAGTGGGGCTGGCGCAGGCCGCGCACGCCTGTTCCTTCCCACAGCGCAGCATGCCTGCAGGGGGGGATGGGAGAGGGGCGGGGCTGACATGGGACACGCCCCCCTGGGGAGCCTCGGCCACGCTCCCGCCGCGCCTGACTGGCTGGAGCTCAGCCACGCCCTTCCTAGGGGTTCTCAGCCACGCCCCCGCCATGCCTGACTGGCTGGAGATTGGCCACACCCCCTGCCGAGCCTCAGCCACACCCCTGCCCTGCCTGACTGGCTGGAGCTCAGCCATGCCCCCGTGTCACCTCAGCCACGTCCTCATCTCACCTGACTGGCTGGACCTCGGCCACGCCCCCGTGGAGTCTTAGCCACACCCTCGCCCTGCCTGAGTGGCTGAAGCTGGGCCACACCCTCCCTGTGGAGCCTCAGCAATGTCCCCGCCCCGCCTTAGTGGCTAGACCTTGGCCACGCCCCCTGCAGCTCCTCACTAATGCCCAGCCACGCCCAGCCACACTGCTGCCGTTTTTTACTGGCTGGAGCTCGGCCACGCCCCCCTGGGCACCTCAGCCACGCCTCTGCCCCACGTGACTCGGGGAGCTTGGCTACTCACTTACGCCCAGCCACGACCCCGTCCTTTTTCACTGGCTGTATCTTGGTCACGCTCCCTCTCTGCATCGCCTCAGCCCCGCCCCGCCCTCTCATTGGCCTGCGCTTGACCACGCCCCCTCTGCTCACCTCGGCCCCGCCCCTGCAGGCCCTCCATCCAGCGCGCGCGGCAGCCGCAGGCCCAGGGGTTACCCTGCAGATGCAGCACGCGCAGCGCGGGTGCGCGGGCCAGGGTGCCGGCAGGCAGCGCTGCCAGGCGGTTCCCAGCCAGGTGCAGCACGCCCAGCGTGCACGCCGGGACCCCGCGCACACGCAGCGTGGCCAGCCCCTCGGGCGCCAGCGCCGCCAGCCGGTTCCCATCCAGACGCAGCAGCCGCAACGATGCCAGCCCCAGCAGTGCCCATGGGTGCACCGACTCCAGCCGGTTGTGGTCCAGGTACAGCCGGGACAGGCGCCGCAGGCCCCGCAGGGAGCCCGTGTGCAGTGCCCGAAGCTGGTTGTAGCTCAGCTTCAGCACCTGCGTGGGTCAAAGGGGGCATTTCTGGGATCCGAAGGGCCACTTCGGGGTCACTTCCGCCCCACTTCCGGTCTCTTTCACCCCCTTCCGGTCTCACTTCTGCCCTATTTCCGTACCACTTCCTGTCACACTTCTGCTCCACATCCGGCTTCTGCCGAATTCTGCCTCTACTTCCTCCCACTTCCAAGTACATTTCCTCACTTCTTCCATTCCCACTTCTGCCCCAGTCTCACTTCCTCCCTACTTCCGACTTACTTCCGCCCCAGTTCCGGGTCACTTCCTCCCCACTTCCGGCTGGCTTCCGCCTCTACTTCCTCCAAGTTACGGCCCTACTTCCTGTCACTTCTGGATCCATATCCTCACCACTTCTGCCCCACTTCTGGCTCACTTCCGCCTCACTTCAGCCCCGACTTCCTCCCACTTCTTATCCATTTCCTTCCTTATTTCTGCCCCACTTCCGATCCTACCCATGGTCCTATTTCCACTTTCTTCCCCTCTTCTGGCTATATATCATTCCCCACTTCTGGGTCACTTCCGCCCCCACTTCCTCCCCACTTCCTTCCCTATTTTCACTCCACTTCCGGATCCATATCCTCACCACTTCCGCCCCACTTCCGCCTTACTTCTGCCCCTACTTCGTCCTGCTTCCTCCCCACTTCCTTCCCTATTTCCACCCCACTTCTCACTTCCGGAACCCTATCCTAACCACTTCCGCCCCACTTCCACCCCTAGTTCCTCCCACTTCCTCCCCACTTCCGGCTTATTTTCGTCCCTACTTCCTCACACTTCCTCCCTACTTCCCGATTTCCATCCCACTTCCGGCCCTACTTCCACTTCCAGATCCATATCCTCACTACTTCCGACCCACTTCTGCTCCACTTCCTTCCCTATTTCCACTCAACATCCGGCTACACTTCCGGCCCTACTTCTTCCCAGGTCCTTATCCATTTCCGTCTCACTTCTGCCCCACTTCCGCCTCCCTTCTGCCTCGACTTCCTTCCATGTCTGTCTCTACTTCCTCCATTGATTCCCTACTTCCTCCCCACTTCCTTTGCTATTTGATCCCCATTTCTGCCTGTCTTCCTCCGCATTTCCCCCCTCCTTCCTCCCTACTCTTTTCCCACTTCCTTCTTCCTCCAACTTCCTTCCCACTTCCAGCCCTACTTCCTCCCACTTCCGTATCTATTTCCTCAAACTTCCACCCCACTTCCTCCCCTACTTTGTCCCACTTCACTGCGTATTTCTGCCCCACTTCCTGCCAAACTTCCTTCCACTTCCTTCCAATTCCGCCCGCTCCCTGCGCACCTGCAGTGCACCCAGGTCACTCAGGGCGCCCTCGGTGATGTCCGCGATCTCGTTTCCGTGCAGCAGCAGCAGCTGAAGTCTCGCGAGACCGGAGAAGGAAGCGTGCGTCAGGACCCGGATGTGGTTGAACCTAATTCAACAGATGAGAGGACAGGAAGAGGAAATCAGGAAACCAGCCTGAAAACCAGCGCTGGGAGGGCAGGACTTTTGTTTCCGGGTCAGGGTCAAGAATAATGAATCAATACTCATCATCATCTTCCTTCCTTCCTTCTTTCCTTCCTTTCCTCCCTCGCTTCCTTCCTTCCTTCCCTCCCTCCTTCCTTCCTTCCCTCCCTCCTTCCCTCCTTCCTTCCTTCCTTCCTTCCTTCCTTCCCTCCCTCCTTCCTTCCTTCCCTCCCTCCTTCCCTCCTTCCTTCCTTCCTTCCTTCCTTCCTTCCTTCCCTCCTTCCTTCCTTCCTTCCTTCCTTCCTTCCTTCTCTCCCTCCTTCCTTCCTTCCATCCTTCCCTCCTTCCTTCCTTCCTTCCCTCCCTCCCTCCTTCCTTCCCTCCCTCCTTCCTTCCCTCCTTCCTTCTTTCCTTCCCTCCTTCCTTCCTTCCTTCTATCCTCCCTTCCTTCCCTCCATCTTCCTTCCTTCCCTCCTTCTCTCCTTCCTTCTTTCCCTCCTTCCCTCCTTCTTTCCTTCCTTCCTTCCTTCCTTCCTTCCTTCCTTCCTCTTCCTTCCCTTCCTTCCCCCCTCCCCCCCCAGGCCTCACCCCAGGTTCACGCGCTCTATCTTGGGGTCCAGCACGTGGGGCACGGCCCTGAGGCTGCGGAAGGTGCAGTGGAGCTCGGTGGGGACGTAGCAGGCGCAGGTCCTGGGGCAGCGGGTGGCAGGGGCTGGGTGGGGGCCACACAGGAGCAGCAGCAGCAGCAGCGAGGCCCAGGGGCGGGGGCCCCCCATCCTGGGGCTGGGATGGAGGGGGGGAGGCTGGGGATGGAGGCCCAGGGGTGGAGGCCCAGGGAAATGGAGGCTGGAAGTTGGAGGCCCAGGGAAGGAGGCCTAGGGATTAGAGGCCAGGGTGGAGACTGGGGATGGAGGTCCAACAGGGTGGAGGATAGGGGTGGAGGCTGAGGAAGGAGACTGGAAGTTGGAGGCCCAGGGGCTGGAGGCCCAGGGATGGAGGCCTAAGGAAAGTGGAGGTCCAGGGATGGGGGCCTCAGGGTTAGAGGCCAGGTATGGAGACTGGGGATGGAGGTCCAGGAAGGTGGAGGCCAGAGGTAGAGGCTGAGGATGGAGACTGTAAGTTGGAGGCCAGAGAAGGAGGCCCAGAGGTATTGGAGGCTGGGGATGGAGGCCCAGGGATGGAGGCCTAATGGGGTGGAGGCTGGGGATGGAGACTGGAAGTTGGAGGCCCAGGGAAGGAGGCCCAGGAGGGTGGAGGCTAGGGATGGAGGCCCTGTGGATAGAGGAAAGTAGGCCAAATGGGGTGGAGGCTGGGGATGGAGGCCAGGAGTGGAGGCTGGAGATGGAGGTCCAAGGGGGTGGAGGCCCAAGGATGGAGGCCAGGGATGGAGGCTGGAAGTTGGAGGCCCGGGGATGGAGGTTCAAGGATGTGAGGCGACCTGTGGGGGTCAGGGAGACAACGGGGAGGAAGAGGAAGGAGAATGGGAAGAGGAAGGAGATGTATCAGAAGAACAGGAAGAGGAAGAAGGACATGGACACGAGGAAGAGGAAGGGGAAGAGGAAGAGGAGATGGAAGAGGAAGAGGAGATGAAAGAGGAGATGGAAGAGGAAGAGGAGATGGAAAAGGAGACAGAAGAGGAGATGGAAGAGGAAAAGGAGATGGAAGAGGAAGAGGAGATGGAAGAGGAGACAGAAGAGGAGATAGAAGAGGAGACGGAAGAGGAGACGGAAGAGGAGACGGAAGAGGAGATGGAAAAGGAAGAGGAGACGGAAGAGGAGACGGGAGAGGAAGAGGAGACGGAAGAGGAGATGGAAGAGGAGATGGGAGAGGAGATGGGAGAGGAAGAGGAGATGGAAGAGGAGACGGAGGAGATGGAAGAGGAGACGGAAGAGATGGAAGAGGAGATGGAAGAGGAGATGGGAGAGGAAGAGGAGATGGAAGAGGAGATGGAAGAGGAGAAGGAAGAGGAGATGGAAGAGGAGATGGAAGAGGAAGAGGAGATGGAAGAGGAAGAGGAGATGGAAGAGGAAGAGGAGATGGAAGAGGAGACCGGAGAGGAGATAGAAGAGATGGAAGAGGAAGAGGACATGGAAGAGGACACAGAAGAGGAGATGGAAGAGGAAAAGGAGATGGAAGAGGAGATGGAAGAGGAGACGGTAGAGGAGATGGAAGAGAAGATGGAAGAGGAGATGGAAGAGGAGACAGAAGAGGAAGAGGAGACAGAAGAGGAGATGGAAGAGGAAGAGGAGACGGAAGGGCAGATGGAAGAGGAGACGGAAGAGGAGACGGAAGAGGAGATGGAAGAGGAAGAGGAGACAGAAGGGGAGACGGAAGAGGAAGAGGAGACGGAAGAGGAAGAGGAGATGGAAGAGGAGACGGAAGAGGAAGAGGAGATGGAAGAGGAAGAGGAGATCGAAGAGGAGATGGAAGAGGAAGAGGAGAGGAAGAGGAGATGGAAGAGGAAGAGGAGAGGAAGAGGAGATGGAAGAGGAGAGGAAGAGGAGATGGAAGAGGAGATGGAAGAGGAGACGGAAGAGGAGACGGAAGAGGAAGAGGAGATGGAAGAGAAAGAGGAGACAGAAGAGAAGATGGAAGAGGAGACGGAAGAGGAAGAGAAGAGGGAAGAGGAGACGGAAGAGGAGATGGAAGAGGAGATGGAAGAGGAGACGGAAGAGGAGATGGAAGAGGAAGAGGAAATGGAAGAAGAAGAGGAGATGGAAGAGAAGATGGAAGAGGAAGAGGAGACAGAAGAGGAAGAAGGAAAACACCAACCAACAGGAATATGATCAGGAAGTCGAGAGACACAAGGAAAAAGAGACCGGGAAGACCTGCTCTGTCTGTCTGTCTCTGTCCATCTGTCTCTCCATGTCTATCTCTCTGTCTTTGTCTGTGTCTGTCTGTCTCCTTATCTGTCTGTCCCTGTGTTGACATCTGTCTGTCTGTCTCTTATCTGTCTGTCTGTCTGCCTTTCTGTCTCTGTCTGTTATCTGTCCATTGGTCTCATGTCTGTCTGTCTGGTCTGTCACTCCCTGTCTGCCTCTGTGTCTGTCTGTCTGTGTCTGTCTCTTATGTCTGTCTCCCTCTGTCTGTCTCTTATCTCTGTCTGTCTGTATCTGTCTGTCTGTGTCCCTGTCTGTCTGTGTCTCTGTCTGTCTCTGTGTCTGTCTCTGTCTCTTATCTCTGTCTGTCTGTGTTGACATCTGCCTGTCTCTGTCCATCTACCTCTGTCAGTCTCTCCCTGTCTCTGTGTCTCTGTCTGTCTGTCTGTCTCTGTGTCTCTCTGTCTCTCTCTGTTATCTGTCCATTGGTCTCATGTCTGTCTGTCTGTTCTGTCTTTCCCTGTCTATCTCTGTGTCTCCATCTGTCTGTACATCTCCGTCTGTCTGTCTGGGTTTCTCTATCTCTGTCTCTTGTCTGTCCATCAATCTTGTCTGTCTGTCTGTTCCATCACTGTCTGTGTTGACATCTGTCTGTCTCCACATCTCTGTTTGTCTCTGTCTTTTGTCTCTGTCTGTCTGTGTTGACATCTGTCTGTCTGTTATCTCTGTCTCTCCCTGTGTCTGTCTACCAGTCTCATGTCTGTCTGTCTCTGTCCATCTGTCTCTTGTCTCTGTCTCTGTCCGACTCTCTTCCTGTCCGTCTGTGTGTGTACATCTGTCTGTCTGGATCTCTTCTGTCTCAGTCTGTCTCTGTGTGTCTTTCGTTTCTGTCTGTCCGTCTGTCTCTGTCTATCTGTCTTGGTGTCTCTTCTGTCTCAGTCTGTCTGTCCCCGTCTGTCTCTTGTCTCTGTCTGTCTGTCTCTCTGTGCCTGTGTCTATCTCTGTTGGTCTGTTCTGTCTGTCTGTCTGTCTTCCTGTCTCTGTCCATCTGTCTGTGTCTCTTCCTGTCTGTCTCTGTCTCTGTCTGTCTGTCTCTCCGTGTCTGTCCATCTCCCTTCATGCCTGTCTCTGTGTCTGTCTGTCTGTCCATCTGTCTCCTCTGTCTGCCCATCTGTCTGTCTGTGCCTGCGTCTGTCTGTCTGAGTCTGTTTCTTCTCTGTCTCTGTGTCTACATGTCTGTCTCTTCTGTCTGTCTGTCCCTGTCTCTGTCTGTCTGTCCCTGTGTCCGTCTGTCTCTTCCTGTCACTGTCTCTACATCTGTCTGTGTCCTCTGTCTGTCTGTCTTTGTCTTCCTGGCTCCATCTGTCTGTCTCGTCTGTCTCTCTCCATCTGTCACTTGTCTTTGTCTGTGTCTGTCTGTCTGTCTCTTGTCTTTGTCTGTCTCTGTGCATCTGTCTCTCCCTGTCTGTCTCTGTGTGTACATCTGTCTGTCTGTCCCTGTCTGTCTCTTCTGTCTCTTCTCTTTGTCTGTCTGTCTCTCTGTGTCTGTCTGTGCCAGTTTCTCTCACATCCATCTCTGTCTGTCTGTCTGTCTGTCTGTTCTGTCTCTGTCTGTCTGTGCCTGTGTCCGTCCGTCTCTTCCTGTCTCTGTGTCTATGTCTGTCTATCTGTCCTGGCTGAGTTTGTCTGTCTGTGACTGTGCCTGTCTGTCTCTTTGTCTCTTCTGTCTCTGTCCATCTGTCTCTTGTCTCTATGTCTGTCTGTCTATGCCTGTGTCTGTCTCTATCCGTTTCTCTTCCTGTGTGTCTCTGTGTGTACATCTGTCTGTCTGTCTGTCTGGGTCTCTTCTGTCTCAGTCTGTGTCTGTCTGTCTGTCTCTGTGTCTACATCTGTGTCCTCTGTCTGTCTGTCTGTCTGTCTGTCTGTCTGTCTGTCTGTCTGTCTGTTTCTGTCTTCCTGGCTCGTCTGTCTGTCTCTTCTGCCTCTCTCCATCTGTCACTTGTGTCTGTCTGTCTCTGTCTCATGTCTGTCTCTGTGTTGACGTCTGTCTGTCTGTCTGTCTGTATCTGACTCTTTTCTCTGTCGGTCTGTCTGCCCCTGCGTCTATCTGTTCTGTGTCTGTCCATCTGTCTCTCTGTCTCTGTGTCTGCCTGTGTCTGTCTGTCTCCCTGTCTGTCTGTCTCTTATCTCTGTCTGTTTCTGTTCTGTCTCTGTCTGTCTCTTGTGTCTGTCTGTCTATTCTGTCTCTGTCTCTTCCTGTCTGTCTCAGTCTGTCTGTCTGTCCGTCTACCTCTGTCGGTCTCTCCCTGTCTCCATCTGTCTGTCTGTCTGTTCTGTCTGTCCATCTATCTCTCCCTGTCTGTGTCTGTGTCTCCGTCTGGCTCTGTCTCTCATCTCTGTGTCTGTCTCTTGTCTGTCCATCAGTCTCATGTCTGTCAGTCTGTGTCTGTTCCCTCTGTCCGTCTGTCTCTGTGTCTCCATCTGTCTGTCTGTCTCATGTCTTTGTCTCTGTGTATATGTCTGTCTGTCTGTGTCTCTTCTGTCTCTTGTCTGTCCATTGGCTCTCATGCCTCTGTCTCTCTGTGTCTGTCTGTCTCTTCTCAGTCTGTCTTTCTGTGCCTGTGTCGGTTTCTTCTGTCTCAGTCTGTCTGTCTGTCCCCGTCTGTCTTCCTGTCTGTGTCTGTTTGTCTCTTTTCTCTTCTGTCTGTACTTGTCTGTCTTTTGTCTCTGTCTGTCTGTGTGACTCTTGTCTCTGTCCATCTGTCACTTGTCTCTATCTGTGTCTGTTTGTCCATCTGTCTCCTCTGTGTCTGCCCATCTGTCTGTCTGTGCCTGCGTCTGTCTGTTTCTTCTCTATCTCTGTGTCTACATGTCTGTCTCTGACTGTCTGTCTCTTCTTGTCTGTCTCTGTGTCTACATCTGTGTCCTCTGTCTGTCTGTCTGTCTGTCTGTCTTAGTCTGTTTCTTCTCTCTGTGTCTACATGTCTGTCTCTGTCTGTCTCTTCCTGTCTGTCTCTGTGTCTACATCTGTCTGTGTTCTCTGTCTGTCTGTCTGTCTCATCTGTCTCTCTCCATCTGTCACTTGTCTCTCTCTGTCTGTCCGTCTCTCTGTGCCTGTGTCTGTCTGTTCTCTTTGTCTGTCTGTCTCGGTGCATCTGTCTCTCCCTGTATGTCTCTTTGTGTACATCTGTTTGTCTGTCTGTCTGTCTTTTGTCTCTTCTCTTTGTCTGTCTCTCTGTCTGTCTGTACCTGTGTCTGTCTGTCTCTTCCTGTCTCTGTGTCTATGTCTGTCTATCTGTCCTGGCTCAGTTTGTCTGTCTGTGCCTGTCTGTCTCTTCTGATTCTATCTAACTGTCTCCGTCTGTCTGTCAGTCATGTCTGTGTCTCTGGCTCATGTCTGTCTGTGTCTCTCTGTCTGTGTCTCTTCTGTCTCTGTCCATCTGTCTGTCTCTGTGTCTCTGTGTGTGTGTGTTCTGTGTGTCTCCGTCTGTCTGTACATCTTCGTCTGTCTGTGTGTCTCTCTCTGTCTCATGTCTGTGTCTGTCTTTCCGTCTCTGTAACTACATCTGTCTGTCTCTTCTGTTGTCTGTCTGTCTGTTCTATCTCTATCTCTTCCTGTATGTCTCTGTATTCATATGTCTGTCTCTTGTGTCTTTCTGTCCGTCTGTGCCTGTTTCTGTCACATCCGCCTCTGTCTGTCTGTCTGTTCTGTCTGTGTCTGTCTTCCTGTCTCTGTCCATCTGTCTTTTCTCTGTCTCTGTCTCTCTGTCTCTGTCTGTGTCTGTCTGTCTCTATCCATCTGTCTCTCCCTATCTGTCTGTCTGTCTGTCAGTCTATCTCTGTTGGTCTCCCCCTGTCTCCATGTCTCCCTCTGTCTGTCTCTGTCTGTCTGCCTCTCTGTCTCTGTCTGTTATCTGTCCATTGGTCTCTCTGTCTGTCTGTCTCTGTCTTCTTGGTTCTGTCTCTTCTGTCTCTCTCCATCTGTCACTTGTCTCTGTCTCTGTCTGTCTGTCTGTCTGTCTCTGTCTCATGTCTGTCTGTATGTTGATGTCTGTCTGTCTGTCTCAGTCTGTGTCTGACTCTTCTGTCAGTCTGCCCCTGTGTCTATCTGTTCTGTGTCTGTCCATCTGTCTCTCTCTGTCTGTCTCTGAGTCTGTCTGTCTCTTATCTCTGTCTGTCTGTCTGTCTGTCTGTCTGTCTGTCTGTGTCTGTTCTGTCTCTTGTGTCTGTCTGTCCTGTCTCTGTCTCTTCCTGTCAGTCTCTGTGTTCACATCTGTGTCTCAGTCTGTCTGTCTGTCTACCTCTGTCGGTCTCTCCCTGTCTCCATCTGTCTGTCTGTCAGTCTGTTCTGTCCCTGTCTGTTTGTCTCTGTCTGTGTCCGTCTCTGTGTCTGTCTCTTGTCTCTGTCTGTCTCTCTGTGCTTGTGTCTATCTCTGTCTGTTGCTGTCTCTCCATGTCTGTTCATCTCCCTTCCTGTCTCTGTGTCTACAGCTGTCTGTCTGTTTCTTGTCTCTGTCTGTCTGTCTCTTCTACCTCTCTCCATCTGTCACTTCTCTCTGTCTTTTCTGTCTGTCTGTCTCTCTGTGTCTGTCTGTGCCGGTTTCTCTCATGTCCATCTCTGTCTGTCTGTTCTGTCTCTGTCTGTGCCTGTGTCTGTCTGTCTCTTCCTGTCTCTGTGTCTCTGTCTATCTGTCCTGGCTCAGTTTGTCTGTCTGTGCCTGTCTGTCTCTTCTGTTTCTGCCATCTGTCTTTCCCTGTCTGTCTGTCTGTGTCTCTGTCTGTCTGTGTCTCTGTCTGTGTGTCTCTGTCTGTCTGTCCTGTCTCTGTCTGTCTCTCCCTGTCTGTCTGCACATCTTCGTCTGTCTGTGTGTGTCTCTCTCTGTCTGTCCGTCTCTGTGTCTACATCTGTCTGTGTGTCTCTTCTGTCTGTCTGTTCTGTCTCTGTGTCTTCCTGTCTGTCTCTGTTCACATCTGTCTGTCTCTTGTGTCTGTCCATTTACCTCTGTCGGTCTCTCCCTGTCTCCATGTCTACATCTGTCTGTCTCATATTAGTCTGTCTGTGTCTGTCTGTCTGTCTGTCTCTATCTTCCTGTCTCTGTCTGTCTCTTTTGCCTCTCTCCATCTGTCACTTGTCTGTCTGTCTGTGTCTGTCTGCCCGTCTCTCTGTGCCTCTGTATGTCTGTCTCTATGTCTATCTGTCTCGGTGCATCTGTCTCTCCCTGTCTGTCTCTCTTCTGTCTCTTTGTCTGTCTGTCTGTCTGTCTCTCTGTGTCTGTCTGTGCCAGTTTCTCTCACGTCCATCTCTGTCTCTCTGTCTCTGTCTCTGTCTGTGCCTGTGTCCATCTGTCTCTTCCTGTCTCTGTGTCTCTGTCTATCTGTCCTGGCTCAGTTTGACTATCTGTGCCTGTCTGTCTCTTCTGTCTCTGTCTCTCTCTCAGTCTCTGTGTCTCTGTCTGTCTGTATGTCTGTCTGTGTGTCTGTCTGTCCTGTCTCTGTCTCTCCCTGTCTGTCTGCACATCTTGGTCTGTCTGTTTGTCTGTGTCTCTCTCTCTCTCTGTGTCATGTCTGTGTCTGTCTGTCTGTGTGTCTACATCTGTCTGTGTGTCTCTTCTGTCTGTCTGTCTGTTTCTGTCATTGTCCATCCCCCCTCCCCCCTCCCCAGGACTAAGTACTAAGTACTCAGCACCCCATTTCCCCCTGGCTTCCTATCACCCATCACCCTCCTCCTCCTCCTCCTCCTCTTCCTCCCACCTCCATCAGCCCCCCCTCCCCGGGACGCGAACCCGGGGCCGGAGCTCCTCACCTACCTTTCCAGGTTGGGGGGTTCACTGGAGATCCGGGTCTCTTGGTTGGTCCTGGGGGGGGTGGGGAGAGGGGGTGGAGGTGGCTTTGAACCACGATCCTCCAGATCTCAGCCTCCTGAGCAATAAGGAAGGCTTGGCGAAGAATATGCCAACGACCGTCACCACCACAGTAACAAGAACAACAATAACAATAACCATTGTGACAATAATAATAACTATAATAATAGCAATGACAATAATAACCATGACAACAATAACAACTATAATAACAATAACAATGACAATAATAACAACGATAACAATAATAACCATAATACCCATAATAGTAATAACCATGGCAACAATAATAACTATAATAATAACAATGACAACAACAATAACAATAACAACCATCATGACAACAATAGCA